>NC_133123.1:53937986-54092921 GCF_033568475.1 Henckelia pumila
TAAAATAAAATACTTAAATGTTATTGGGCTTAAATAAAAATATTTAGGCCCAATAACTAATTTAATTCATAAAAATTCCTAGACTGACCCAATAAAATCACTGACTAGCCCAAAAATTCCGATGGGCCCACGGGCCCATAAAATTATTGGGTTAACTTAAAAATAATTTAAAAAGCCCAAATAAAATTATTTGGAAGCCCAAATAATTTTATTTCTAATTAAATGGCCCAAAAATCCAATTAAACCATTAAACATTTTAAAATTAAAATACTCGAGCCCGGCCCACCTAGCCCGGACCCGGACCTACCTGACCCGACCCTAGACCCTACTGACCCGACCCACTACCCTGACCCGACCCGGAACCACCCAGAACCCACCTACCCGATCCCCTCTCCTCTCCTTTCCCATGCTGCGCGTGCAGTTCGGGCAGCAGCCTTTCAGGGGCTGCTGCCGCCTCGGTCCGGCCACTACTGGCCGGACCGCCGCCGGCAGGACCTTCCCAGGGTCCTGCCGGTTCGAACCCAACAGGTGCTCGGCTGGTTCATGCCCTAGCATGACCAGCCGAGCCCCTCTTCCCCATAACCCTAAACTGTCGCCTCCCATGACCAAACCTTGCACCAGCTTGAACCCAGCCGTGAACCAGCCCGAACCCCTGGACCCAGCTCGACCCTAGGCACCCTAGGACACCCCTTGACCGAGCCACAACCTCTGGACCGAACCATGCAACAGAAACGTGAACCATGACATGAAACAATCAACGATCATGCATCAACCATAAATAAACTAGCATAAATTCGAAACATTCATATGGAATCTGAGAAGAAAACATCATGTCTGGTTAATAGCTCATATGGTGGCCAAAATAAGGAATATATACATGCCTTTGATAATTATTGGATAACGATTGATGCGTTTACGGGACTCCGGGACGACGAACGGACCGAAAACCTTCAAAGGTGGAGCTTGGTTGGATCGGCTATGGAGTTTTCTGCCAAGGAAGATGATGGAGGCGTGAAGGAGAGGGTGGAAGAAAAAGTTATCGGCTCAATCATATAGTGGTAGGGTAGGTTTAGGTTTTAAATAGATTAAATAGAATAAAAATAGAATATTAATTAATATAATATAGTTAGGTAGATAATATGACATAAAATATAAATTTTTAAACTAATAAAATTAATAATAAATCTGATATTAAACCAAAATCCCGAAATAATAACTTTGGGAATTTTTAAATATTAATAAAAGTCAATAAAATGACTTATTTTGACTAAAAATCAATTATTAAATAAATATATAACTAAATACTAAATTTTTCTTGACAAAATATCTTAAAATAATATTTTAAGGCTCAAAAACTCATAAAATATTTTTGGCTAAATATTTTGGCATCTCGTCCGTCCACGGTCCCGTCTACGCGATCAAAACCAATTAATTTCCATAAATCACAAAAATCACTAATTTTGGGTTAAATGCTAAAATAACTTAAATCATTCATATAAATCACATAATAACACATAAATTCATTTAACCCTTATTTTAAAATTAATTTCTCCTAATTATGCATGCGAATTTACGTATTAAAATTTCCGGGTGTTACATAATGTCACCACAAACTATTTATATATATAATTTTTGGTAAAACGACAAAAATTCGATCTTATAAATAACATATTTGTAACCATTGAGTTCCCAAATGTAGCTCGATCGTGGACTGAATTATCAGTTTGTTAAGTTGCACACACACACATCAATTTTTTTGCTTCTTACTGAAATTGGATTATAATTAATTTTTTTTGGGTCGTAACTGGGACCAGATTCTTGTCACGCTGCCACCATAGAGGAAAAAAGGTAAACGAAGCACAAGTTTTCCTTCAATTACCTCACGAAAGTGCGACGAATCCAAGATCTAAAGAAACAGTCCCTATCATATATATCTCTCATATAAGAATAAGATTAGCAATCATCATGAAAGCAAAATAAATGATTATTAACAATTATTATATACATCATTGGTAAAAAATGTGACGGCCCCATTTTTTTATTGGATCAAATTACATCATTCATTCCAATTTTATATATAAATAATTAATCATTTGTGCGCATGCAGCCGAAGGCCCCACTCTTAAATTATTATAGAAGATCGATATTAAACAAGTTTTTAACAAAAACTACACGTGTTTTTTTAAATAAATAAATAAATAAATAAAAATATTTTTGGCTTTTGGGTTTCATATGATGTAAGCTAGGTAAATAATTAGTTTATTAATTTCATATATATATTGTGCATTGAATGTGGGATAAATATGAGATGAATCCAACTAGGTTGGCTGATGTCAAGAATTAAGTTGCATGAAGTGAAACTTTTGAGTTTTAAATGCTACTAGTTACGTATAATATAAATTAATCAAAAATGAATGTCACGAACCACGAAATAAGGCCAATTGAGCAAAGTCATGGCTCTAATTTTTAATCATTATAATTGTATAACAATTTTTACCATATGTTTCTTAGAATTATTATTATATAATTGTGTAGAACATTATCTAAACATGCATGCTGGCCGGATTTAATTTGTACGTATCTCTATAGTAGGTATTATATGAGTTCTTTAAAATTTCTTAAATATTTAATTCTCTATTTAGCATGGTGCCACTCGTTTTATATATGAATCAGATGATCATATGTTATGTTTGACTTCGATATCGTTATAATAATTCAGTATATGGTTAAGTATACGTATCAGCAGATTAATGTGGGTTGTGTGACAATATATATTTCGTAGGATTTGTTGGGGAGGTTCAATATATTATCCATGTTTAGATATATATAGTGACCGAAATATGCATGGGATCCAGATTTAGTTTTGCAATGTCAAATTTTTTAAGATCAACTATAATTTTTGGTAATTGGTAACACAATAAATATTCGATACTACTACGTGATTTAAGTCGAAGAGATTGAAGGTGCTTTTTATTTTCGGAATGATAGATCATAAAATTGAATGATGGCTGATATTTTTCGAGGAACTTAATCATACAAAATGTTACACGTACTCGCTAATGTGACAACTTGGTGTTTGGAATTTGGATAATCTATTATATATGCACAACATCACTGTTGAATCAAGTAGACTCTATGTGGAGTCTACGTGATCCAACGACGATTCTGCAGTGTACAACATCATGTTGTGGTTGCAGAAGTTCCAAATTCGAGCACTTGGTGCATTTACAATATAACTTTTTGCTTATTTGAGACTAACGATGATATTGACCTTAATTATATCTTTGTGAGTCATTCCCGATTTTCGAATAGGAAAGCCTATACAAATTGGGGTAATGCAACAAAAGGATTGGAACACATTCGATCCATAAGAATTAATTGTTGCAGCCCTATTTTCAAAACATGCATTTCAAGAAAATCAGAATTTTTTTGGAAGGAAAATCAACCAAGAATAAGAAATCACAATTTTTCCATATTTGAGAATTGTAATGACCGAAATTAAGGGGCAAGAATTAATCAACCAATATTCAGGAAGATTATATAGAATATTTTCAGCCCAAACAAACAAAATCAAGACTGATTTCTTGCTGCAAATTCGTCCCTATAAATGTCCTCTAAGTACACGTTCAACGCTAAAAGAAAACACATAAAAAAGGTCACATAACAGAACTTTTTGTTACGCTTTAAACGCATACAAATCTCGTGTTGTGAGATTAATGTTTTTAATGCATTAACAAGTCTCAAAATATTATGTTTTGATGATTAAAAAACTAAGTTAATCATTTCTAATATTTTCAGTGAGCAATTTGCAGAGTTATAAAATAAAATTGAACAGGAGTTCAAAATATTGAAGAACAAATTGTACACACTTTGGAAACCACTTCAGAACAAGATTTCGAAGATGTCCAGTACTCTTGGATCGGAAACTCCGATGATGGTTCGGAACCTCCGATGAATATCAAGCCATTTATTACGCTTGGGAAGACAGTTCGGAACCTACGAAGTTGAGTTGGAAAGCTCTGATATCTGATCGGAAGCTCCGATGTATTTCCTTCCTTTGTTTATTCTTCAGAAAGACTTTAGAAGTTGCGAAGACCACCAGATTTGAAGCTCTGATTCCAGATTGGAAGTTCCGATATCCGATGGAGATGATAGGATCTTGTCCGGATACTTTTGCCCGACATAGTATTTAATGCAGCCGATCGAAATCTCCGAAGACAGGATCGGAAGTTCCGATCTCTCCTTGGCATTGGAAATTCAAATTTGAATTTGATAAAGTTCGGAAGCTTCGTTCGTGGATCAGAAGTTCCGATCTCACCCGATTCAGCACTATAAATAGAGACATTCAGAGGCCATTTAGAATAACAACTCAACATCCGATTCTCTCATCCATTCAAGCATCATTTGAGCGATTATTCAAGCATTCTAAGCCTATTTCAAGTCCCTCAAAATATATTTGTGTATCGAGTTGTATAAGTGCTTGAAATTCGTTGTTGTGTATACTCGAGTGTGAAGCCGAGTTTATCGAGTTGTTGTGGCTATCCTGGAGCCCTTAAGGCCAAGTGTTTCGAGTTGTTGTGAGGCTATTTGGAGCCCTCAAGGCCAAGAGATGCGGTGATCGTGTTGTTATTTTATTGGCTATCTTGTAGCCATCAAGACCAAGACGAAGTGCTAGTGATACCTTGGTTAATCGATCTTAACCAAGAAGAGGAAACGTAGACGATTTTTAGCATAATCCAAAAGTTAGATCCACTGTTCAAAATTTACCATACTATGTTTATAACATCCTGTACAAATTTTCAGCCTAATCCAAAAGCTATAAGTAAATCTATTTTATATTTAAATTTAGAAAAATTGAAAAATTAAATTAAAATTTTAATGTATCATTAATATTAAAAATAAAAATTGTAGTTAAATACCAATCAATAATACGTCATACACTTTTTTTTTAAAAAAAAATCCTAAGAAAAAAATATAGAAAAAGTTAGAACAAAAACCTTGTTAGGAAAGAAAGTCGCGGCGTAGAGAAAGACTTTGTAGTAACCCAAAACTCATTTTAAGATAATAATATATTATCAGTGATTAAGGGTTAGTAATTAATTAATTTCGAAGTTTAATCGGACTTCAGAAATAAGATTGGGCTTCCAAAGTTTTTGCCAGTTCGGACGGTCCGAAGAGGACTTCGGATGATCCGAACACAGCAATCCGGAGACTCCGAAGAAGGGTATGTTGACTTCGGAGTTAAGGCACGTTCGGATGGTCCGAACCAGGATTGGACGGCCCGAACTCCTTTGTGCCAAGCAAGCAGGATTACTCAGTAATGAATTTTGACAAGTGTCGGATGTAGGACACTTCGGATGGCCTGAAGTGACGATCGGACGGTCCGAACTCGACGTGTCTCGCATGGAGGCAGTGAGCTGGATCGGACGATCCGAACCCGAGTTCGGAGGGTCCGAACTTGACCGAAAATTTCCCTATAAATAGGGCTCATTCGGATTTATTTTGAATTACGAATTTCGAGTTTTCTTCTTCAGTTATATAAGTGTGAGACATACACTTGAGGGCCCTATCGGTTATTATAGAGGTTCTGGAATAACCAAAGTATGGTTATAGTCATCCGGGACTAGCGACTCCAAAGGGCTTACTACGGACGAAGATATGGTCTGTGAATCTATTTAAGTTTTGGGAGTACTTATTAGATTAGTTAAGGCTTATAGAACTTGTGTAGTGATATGGTGAACTTTTGAATATAGGCTCGGAACCTAGGATCCTACTAGACTTGAACTAGCCTAGAGGTACGTACGCATTGACTGAGATTGCCAGCGAGTATACATGTTTATATGTTGCATTTATTTGGCATTATTATGTGACATGATGTATGTTTACCGTTTTCTATATTCATATATCATGTGCACATATACGTTGAGCCTATACCTTGTTATACCTGATTATAGAGCCGCTCAGCTCTATATTCGATAGTCTGTCACTGAGAGTATCGCGACGGCGGGGACATGCATGTCTGACTATTCTGGTGTACTAGACGAGTGTGGTTGCACCCAGAGGTTGATCTGTGCGGTGACAGCAATCATGTGGCACCGGTACTGAGCATGACTTTTCAGATGACCCTTTACCAGTCATCATGTTGCATGCATCATATATTTATGTTTAATCATGTTTATGTATTGGGCGTTAGCGCTCACATCCTAGTTATTATCTTGGACACCCTATTTCACGGGGCAGATCGCAGGATGGACGGAGCTGGTAGTTCGAGACAGGACTAGGGAGCAAGAGCCTTGAGAAGTTATTTATACAGCAGGATTCGATATAGCTGTATGATGTTTACTTTTAAACTTTTCGATATGGTTGTATCACTAGAGTATTAAGTCAGGACTTATTTTACTAAGCTGATATGTAAATTATGAATTATGTTTCCGCACGTTTTACTCTGTTAAGTATTTTGCTGTATTAAATTTAATACATGCTCTTAGTTGTCAGTTAGTACGTGATTCTATGCAGGGTCACTACAGACTTGTTAGGTTTGTAAATTCTGTGGAGAATAAGATGATAATTAATAAAAATATAGAGGGATATTTTGGAGAAGAGAATTATTAAAATAAGATTTTTTTTAAAAAAATACCCTCCCTCTTACTTTTTTAAAAACAGCTTATAAGATGTCAAACATCCTATTTTGACAGCTTATAAGCTGTTTTTAAAATTCTTTACGAAATAGATTTTTGAAGCTTATAAGCTCCAAAACAGTTTATAAGTTATAAGTTGTTTTGGAGAGCTTATAAGCTCAGCCAAACATACACTAAAGAACTAACTTTGACAAGTTAGATGGCAAAATAGAAGACTTGACGTTAATTTACGGAACTAATTTTATAATTTTCCCGAAGTACACACTACCATAAAATATTATTTTTTATATGGCCGGTAGCAAACACTTACTTCCGCATTTACTATAATCACTAGGATTGATTGTGGTCATATAAATGATACACTTGTTGGTAACAATGGTATGCTAAGCCATTGTTAAATCACTGAATCCATATAATGATTAGAAGATCCGTTTCAAGTATAAAGTTTGATCTTCTATTTATGATTAGTTATAAGTGAGCAATCAAAATTAATGAGAACAGTAATGGAATAGTAACAATAAATCATTTGCTTTGAGAATGTATTAATTTAATTCGAGGAAAATTTCATGTTACGCTAATACAAATTCAAAGGTGATGTCGACCAGCCGGCTTACAAAACATAAAAAAATCGAAATTTGAAAACTATATACATATACACATATGAAAAAATATTATATTTTTGGTCTACGTTTTTGTTTTTCTATTTTTGGTTTTCTGAACAATAAATTAGCGTTTTTACTCATGTAACTTGCATTTTTTTTTTCATTTTCAGTTATGTTATTGTGAATTTTCATTTTTAATCTTGTAATTTTTTTTCCTCATTTTGGCATTTTTTTTGGGAAAATTGCAAATTTAGTCCTGTATGTTTGTCACTTTGTGATTTTGGTCCTTTATGTTTTCACATTTCAGTTTTAGTCCTAAATGTTCTGATTTTTGGCAATTTCGGTCCTTTTTATTCGAAAATGCTTACGTGGCACTGTACACGTCATCTCCACATCAGCACTGAATTAGTGACACGTCAGCGCCACGTCGAAAAAAGAACTAAAATTGCTAAAAAAATAAAGATAGATGACTAAAACTGAAATGTGAAAACATAGAGAACCAAAATCGCAAAGTGACAAATATACAGGACTAAATTTGCAGTTTTCCCTTTTTTTTAATCAGAGCCTACGTATCCGTTGGTAAAACATGGACAAAAAAATGAAAAAGAAACATACGAGTTACATGAATAAAAATGAATTACATAAACAAGTTGCGTGATTAAAAAATTAAAATTCATCATAATAGGGAAAACAAATGAAATTAAAAAGTACGTACACGTAGAATAAAGTTGTTTATTCTTTGTTTTCGGAATACTTCCTTGTTCCACGCTCTCGCTCGATCGGTTGAACTCCGCAGATTGAGCGAGATTATTTGTGTCCATTTTTTCCTTTAAAATGTCACGTCCTACAAAATAAACCCGGGAGCATGTTATGAAGACACGATAAATGAAATATGAACAAAATACGTAATTAAAACACATAAATACATGCAAAACAATAACTGTAACGCCCCGATTTTATCTTATTTGAGCTTATTTGAGATAATCAGAGTTTCCAGAAGTCGAGGGCCGATTTGATTTTGATCAGGGTTTATTTTACAAATTTTGGAAATTTCAAGGACTAAAGTGCAAAATTGGAGTTTATTATATTATCTAGCTTGGGTTGACTTGTCTCTTCACTCCACCTCCTTCCCCTTGCACGCCTCCCTCCATTGTTAAAGCCTCCAAGATTTTCCAAGCTTCCAGATTTCAGCTCGATCTCGATCCGTCTGTTGGAAATTATTTTTGAAGTTAGTTTAGCGATCACTGCAGCGAGAGCTTCGTTATATCGTAAGTTTTCTTCGATCAGCTAAACTTTGATTTTTGGATGTTGTTAGAATCGATTGAGTTTCGGTTATGTTGTGTTTGGCAGAGTTCTGATCGTTTATTCTCCGTCGGTTTTGAATTAGAGCGTCGTTCGGATTTGTTATGATTTTTGGAAGCCTATTTCAAAAATTGAGTTTTGATATTTTTTGGGTTTGAGCCTTTATTGTTGTCTTAGCATTGATATGAGTTGATATCGATATTGTACTGTTGTCTGCGTTTTCGGTTTGATCAGTTTATAGTCGTTATGCCGCAGGTTTGAGTTTTGGGATTTTGAACCGTTTGACTCGTAGAATTTTGGCTTGTGAGTTTGATCGTCGTTGTTGATCATCTATTGTCTTTGAACAGATTCGTTTGAAGTTGTCGAGCCCAGAGTTGACAGCTGTCGATCGTTAAAGAGTTGAACGAAAAACGGTAAAGAGATTACCTTGAGCCATTGTTGTTGAGAGGTTGTATTGTTTCTGATATAACTTTTTTTATTGTAGCTTATCTAGAGTTGGAGCCATTGCATTGAAAGGTATAAGCAGCCATCTTTAGTGGGATAGCATACTCGGGACAGTTGGTTCTTGAGTTTTCCCTTAAATCACATACTTGCATCAATACTTGTTCTAGCATGTGAAACTTGTATTTTGTTGTTGATTGAGATTTTGTTATATGGCTTAATGCTTTATGTTTTCTTATGCATTCATCTTGAGCCAAACCTTTGATTTCAGCGGGCAGAACAACCCTTTTTATTTAGACGTTTTGGGGGCTATGTTGCTAGTGATAAATAGTAGTGGGACTCGGTTTAGAAGTCATGGCAACAGGAGGGGTAGGATCAAGTCAGCGAAGACCTAGTTAGCATCAAGAGTGAGAGATAGTAGTGGGACTCGGTTTAGAAGTCGTGTCAGCATGTCTATCTAGTTTATGTTGGAACATGTTAGATCTCGAACTTCGTTGTTTTTGTTGTATCGAATATGCGAGCTTTATGGTTAAATGTTGTCGTTGCATGTTCTATACGTTTGAGCACTTGATCAAATCTAGAACTTCATTATTAATTGGAGAGATTGTGATTGTAATGCATGATTATGATTTGAATGTATTGAACTTGAACTCTAGCTAGTTTTTGCTGTTTTATTTTGCTCTGTTTTGTCACCGCTCGACCGGTAAGATTTAAACGATCGAGCGATGACATTGGTGCCAAGTTTCTGTTTTGATTTTTTTTAGTGGCCGCTCGATCGGTTGAATCTGAACGATCGAGCGGAGCTAGTGTTCTTCGGTCAGGGAGTTTGCCATTTCTTGCTCGCTCAATCGGTTGAATCTTACAGATCGAGAGAGGAACTATTTAAAAAAAATTTAATTGCTTTTAATCTTGGATCTTGTATGCTTAATTGTTGTTTAATTCGAGATTAGTTGTTTAGAACCGAGATCTCACATTAAGTGGTATCAGAGCGATAAGATTCTTGGTTGAACTAGAGTGAGCGGGGTAGTTCGAGTCCGCATCTATTGGCTCATCGCATGTGTTTGAATTATTTATTGTTTAATTAATTCCATGCGAGCATGCTTATTTATTGATAATTATTTGAATTACATGATTATGTGATTTAAATTATAAAGCATGGACTACTTGAGATATAACTATTTTTGTTATCGACTGGTATCCGATATTCTGAGAGGTTGTAAGGGCACCACATTGTAGCGATTGAGATATCTTGTGTCCTAACCTTTGATTATCAGATGGGTCCTCGCCGAGTTATTAACAGAAACCCACCGTCAGTTACTCCACCGAATTAGCAAGCTAGTACTGAAACTGTTCAAATGGATTCTATAACGACGCCTATGGAAACCTTGCTGAAGAGGTTTCAGTCATTTAATCTGCCTTTGTTGTTGGGTATAGAAAATCTCGTTGACTGTGAGAGCTGATTGGACGACATTGATCAGTTGTTTGATTCCTTTGATTACTCTGACGACCGCCGAACTAGGTTAGTCATTCATCAGCTTCGTGGTGTTGCTAAGAACTGGTGGATCACGACGAAGAGATCCATGGAGAATCGAGGTACAGTTGTTACTTGGTCTCTTTTCAAAACTGAGTTTTATAAGCGGTTTTCCCTATTTCTTACCAAAAGGATAAGGGAGCCGAGTTTGCTAATCTGAGGCAAGAAAACTTGAACATTGAGGAGTATGTAGCCAAGTTTGACAGTTTGTTGAGATTTGCACTACACATTGCCGATAATGAAGAAGCCAAAGCCGACCAGTTCATTAATGGTCTGAACCCCGACATATTCATGTTGGTAAACACTGCTAGGCCTGATAACTTTGCGGATTCCATAAATCATGCAAAGGGAGCTGAAGCAGGTATGTGGAGACAGAGAGGAAATCAGATGGTACTTCAGCAGCAGAGACAGTCTCAGAACCAGCCGTCTCAGTATCAGAATCAACCACCACAGTATCAGAATCAACCACAGAGGTACGAAGGAGGAAGCAGTGGGGGTAACAGGAAGGATCATTACAAAGAAAGAGGGAATGATGCGATTACGGATAGCTCGCATGTTGATCACGTGGCTAAGGATCAGTTGGAGATGCCTAGAGGACCAATTACGAGAGGTCGAGCTAAGAGATTCAAAATGCGCTTCATTCATTGATGATGAATTGTCTGTAAGAGTGGGTGCCCAGTGAGCCAACTGTGTGGCTATGGGCTTTGTTGACTCTTTGTATAAAC
This sequence comes from Henckelia pumila, assembly GCF_033568475.1. NCBI lineage: Eukaryota > Viridiplantae > Streptophyta > Magnoliopsida > Lamiales > Gesneriaceae > Henckelia > Henckelia pumila. Next base: position 53,949,226 of record NC_133123.1, read on the forward strand.
AATCTTTTGTTTAATATTATTTACACTTTTATGGCAATGACTTTATATTACTTCATATTGTTATATTGTGATATACTATTGTTGTTTTGATAAAGACCTTGAATATACTATAGTGTATGTAAGATGTGGTAGAACATGGAGATGTCTATCATGAAATACATCTTATAGTCACTGTATATTCTAAAACCGTTCCTAGTCGATTGAGCCGTCCGATAATAAGGATAAGGATCGCTCGAGTTTGAGACTAGCATTTGCGATGCGGAGTACCACGTTTCATTGGTAGGGAACATGGAGATGTTCGAAGCATGCAAATGGATATTCATAGGATGAATAGTCGAACTACCCTATCCGGACTTTCCAAGTGGTTATCACTTATCGAGTGGATAAAGTCCGCGGTTTTGGTTGTACACCATTAGTCCTTACGACTTGAAACATCATGGAGACTCTATATGCTAGTACTGTGCTTTGACTCGTTTACCGACTCTGAGGGGGTCATCAGGTGTCGAGATTGGGTACAGTTACGACACATATAGGAGTCAATGCATTGTTGTCAAGGATTCACCACATACTTGCGAGTGTGGATATCCTATGCGATCTGAGGAGATATTAGTGTGACAAATCTCTGGCCAGAGTACTTGATGTGATTTAAGAAATGGTTTCTTAGTAGCACATGCGATGTCACTAATTTGATCTTCAAGATGCATTGCATAGTTATCGAATCTTGAGCGACTCTCGATATACCAATGGTTGTTGATTCGATCGGGATATATGGATGAAGGGACCGTACTGTACGCTAACCAAAATCTACTGGTTCTTGTAGGCACTATCAGTGATACCTAGGGAATCATGGGGCGATGTTGCTAGGCGCTTTACCATGATTCGTTGGGCAAGTCGGAAAGTGTTGTTCCGAGTCACAAGGAGTTGTGAGCCCACGGCTAGCTGTATCCCTGAACCATTGAGGGTCACACAGTGTAATGGAGTTTTAATCCCCGTTGAGATAGTTAAATTTAAAGAGTTAAATTTAATGAACTAAGGAGTTGGACTTCTTAAATAAGAGTAAGGGAGTAGGATTTCCTAAAATGACATAGGGATGGACATTTTTGGAAACCACTGAATTCGGATTCAGGAAAATTTATTTTGACTTTAAAACGTGCAGAAATGGTTTCTGTGCACATTGGTGAAATCGTTTCATCAATCGGAGTCACGATGAATTTTATATTAATTTCTGAACGAGCGGGCTTTGCTTGTCGGGCCCCAGCTTATGACTAATGGGCCCTAAGGTGTTAGTGGCCTGCATTATAAATAAGTTATTTCAGTACAGAAATTACAACACAACAGGTCATTATTTTGAGAGCAATTTTTCGAAAACCCTAGCCTCTCAAAACGTTTTTTGGCCGCCCCCTCCCTACTCTGTCAGAGAAAATTCCGGTCTGTGATTTTGAATCGCAGTAAGGAATAACGAATCAAATTCGTGTATTCTCTTCGCAGAAAACTTCTGATAGATTTTCTAGTGCAATCTATCAGAGGGATTAAACCTCTGTTCGTGGACCTGATTGAAGGCGTTCATCGGTTCCAGGGAGAGACAACAAGAGCAGAATTGTTCTGTTGGTGTCCATTAATCTCGTTGCGAGATTTGAGGTAAAATTTATTTAAATTGTTATTTAAATTTTACACACACGTAATTCAATCGATGAACGGTTGATACCCATACCATGGAAACGTTCCATGAAAAATTTTTAAACTTCCGCTGCACCGGGTATCAATCGTAATTGGTCTGGGAACTCGCCAGTTTTCCAACAGTGGTATCAGAGCCAGGTTGCTCAGATCAATCGATTGAATAATCAATTGTACAAAATTTTTGAGTCTCGGTTTATGAAACAAAATAAATATTTTTAATAAAAAAAAATTTTTTTCGGGGCAAAACCCGGGCAGCGATTGGATCGCTGCCCGGTGGGGCAGCAATTGTTGCTGCCCCGGGCGGCGCACGGCGCCGCCCAAAGGGGGCGCACAGCGCCGCCCAAGGCGGCGACCGTCGCCGCCCAGGGCGGCGCACGGCGCCGCCCAGGGCAGCGCTGTGCGCTGCCCAGCGCAGCGCTGGGCGCTGCGCAGGGCAGCGCTCGGCGCTGCCCAGGGGCGGCGCTCGGCGCCGCCCAGGGCAGCGCACGGCGCCGCCCAGGGGCGGCGCCAGGCGCTGCCCTAAGGGGGCAGCCGGGCTGCCCCCGGCCCGCGCCCCGGGTGCGGGCCGACCCGGGAGTGTCCCGGGTGGCCCGCGGGAAAAATTAATTTTTAATTTTTATTAATTTTAATATTTAAAATTTTATTTTTGGTCCGGTCAAAAATTGTTTTTGATTGGTTCACGAGATTTCGGATCGAATTGTTCGAGTCCGTAAATTTTAAAATTGATTTTGGATAAATTTGAATTTTTGGAAAATTTTAATATTTTATCCGTAAATTGAATTTTGAAATCAATTATTTTGGTACAATTGATGATAAGATATGATCTTATGATATATTAGATAAAATATGATTTTATTTGTAAAATTGGATTTTATAGATAAAATATGATTTTATTTGATATGGAGATAAAATATGATTTTATATGTGAAATGTGATTTTATATATAAAATATGATTTTATCTTGTTTAAATTTGAATTGCCACAGCATGTTATCCAATAAATTAATTTTGAATTAAATGTTATTGGATAAGGATGATCGATTGCCATGACCAATTTTGTAGGTGTATGTTAGGAATTTACATTTTGTCTTTATTGTTGTTGGTTTTATTAATGGGCCTGGTTTATGGCCCGATATGAATGTCATATGTAATAAAAGTGGGCTTGGTTTATAGCCCGTTCCCACCCCCTAAAAATGTATCCCCTACTTGTCATTGTTATTTAATTGTAATTACATTAGATTTAGTGGGAGATCAAGATTTGAAGATGGTGGGCCCAGCAGACAATGAAGACTGAAGAAATGTAAATTGGAAGCATATGTAATAGGATTGCATTTGCATACTGCATATTACCTAGGATTGGACTAAGACCCGTGATTGGCAACCACGGGTCAATTAGAAATGGAATCGATCATCCTATATAATATGTGATATTATGATTGTATGCATGTTTAGACATAAATTGCGTGAATCCGGCAATGCATGCAATAAATTAAAAATGATGAGACAAATATTTTTATAAATAAAATCCCTCATTTTAAATATGATTTAAAATTTATATCAAGATAAATAAAGGAAATTTAAATATTGTTTAAATGTTCCTACCTTCCATCAACGGTCAATGTATGTGATGCTACCCGCGGATACGGTCCGGCTCATATTATTGGGGGGGCCCGTTTGTCGGAAAGCTGTACATTGGATCGACAAATGTTGTAAGTTGGGTGGAACTCCCATGGGATCGGCTCATATTATTGGGGATCCACATGGCGACCGTCCATCACAACTTAATATTGATGGGTCATCTTGACATGTCACTTTAAACGGCGTCATATTATTGGGCCCTTATTGGACATGAGGTAAATACATGGGGGTTGCTTTGGAAGCAATTGGGCTCTACCTTTTGAGAATTATGGTTGGCTGATATTATTCGGGACCATAAGTTTGTCAATTGGACTCCATGTTCTCACTAAGGAAAAAGTTTCCCGTTTTCACTAGAGGGTGGTGAAATCGTTAAAATAGTGGGAGTGAGATTCATAAAATAAAATTCGCCAATTTTATGTCTTAGTAAATTATTTAAACAATCATCGATAATTGTCTGTTTTATCTCAGTAATCCACATGTTTCTGTTCTCCAACAAAACAAACTTATTGACGCAAACAATACAGAATGATTCCATAAGTTAAGATTGTCCTAAGTTCGGGAAAAGATTTTCTAAGTGTTAGAAAAGGCTTCTCCGAAAACAGCCCCGGCTGATGTAACTGCCGAAAGGTTGGCCGAATTAGAGAAATGGTTGGACCATGATCTCAAGGCCAAATGTTACATGCAAAATTGGACAAGTCTAAACAAGTTTGCCATCACTGCAAGAAACCCGGTAATTGGAAACGTAACTGCAAGGAATACCCCAAGCAGTTGCGAACTGCAAAGGGTATGTTTTACATTGAAATAAATGTTTTTCTTAATACTACTTCTTGGGTATTGGATACCAGATGTAGATCTCATATTTGCAATGAGTTGCAAATGATGACAAGAAGTAATAGGCTAAGGATGGGTGAGACCCAGTCAAGGCTCGGGAATGGTTCCAGAGATAAATCCAAAGCTATAGGAGACATTTTTGCAGAACGGTTTTAAATTATTGTTGAGAGATGTTTTATTTGTGCCAGATTTAATTAAAAACATTATTTCTATTTCTATGCTTGATAGAGATGGTTATTCTTGTAATTTTGTGAATGGGATTTGCAGTATTTACAAGAATGAATGTTTAATTGGAAATGGACAACTTGAAAACGATCTATACAATTTAAAACTAAAAGACGTTCCAGTGAATTGTATTGACAAACCGGCAACAACAAACAAAAGGAAAATCGATAGTCAAAACCCGGCAAACCTTTGGCACGCTAGACTAGGTCATATTTCCTCAAGGAGGATGAACAAGCTAGTGGGAGAGGGCATGTTTGATATGTCTGATATTAACTCTCTACCTACTTGTGAATCCTGCCTAAAAGGGAAAATGACTAAATCTCCTTTTAAGGGGAAGCCTGAACGTAGTCAAAATCTGTTGGATTTGATCCATACAGATGTTTGTGGTCCATTTAGAGTAGGGACTCAACATGGCCACAACTACTTCATTACCTTTACTGATGATTATTCAAGGTATGGGTATTTATATTTAATGAAATATAAGTCTGAAGCATTTGAAAAGTTCAAAGAATTCAGGGCTGAAGTAGAAAACAAGCTAGGTAAAAATATTAAAGCACTTCGATCGGATCGAGGTGGAGAATACTTGAGTACCGAGTTTTTGGACTATCTAAAAGAGAATGGGATTCTCTCTCAGTGGACTCCTCCTATGACACCACAGCTTAATGGTGTATCGGAGCGCCGTAATCGAACTTTGTTGGACATGGTTCGATCCATGATGAGCTTCACTGAGCTTCCACCTTCGTTTTGGGGCTATGCGCTTGAAACGGCGGTATTGTTGTTGAATAACGTCCACACTAAAGCAGTGGACAAAACACCATACGAGTTATGGAATGGCAAAGCTCCTAAGTATTTATACTTGAGGATTTGGGGATGTCCTGCTTACGTGAAGCGGACAGTGGGAGATAAGTTGGATAGTCGATCCAGCCTGTGTTATTTTGTGGGGTATCCGAAGAATTCAATCGGATATTATTTCTATTATCCTGCTGAAACAAAGGTGTTTGTTTCGCGGAATGCCACCTTCTTGGAGAAGGAGTTCTTATTGGATAAGAAAGGCGAGATGATGGAACTCGAAGAAGTTCGAGAAGAACCCGAAATACAAAATAACGATCCCACACCTCAGGAACCATTGCTGGACACGCCTGCACCTAGAAGATCCGAGAGGACTTCTAGACCTCCAGTTCGATATGGTCTTCTTCTTGAAGAGGGTCAAGATGAACCCGACATTGGATGTGATCCAAGAAGCTTCAAGGAAGCAATTTCTGATGCGGATTCGAATTTATGGCTTGAAGCTATGCAATCAGAATTGGATTCGATGCATACTAACCAAGTCTGGACTTTAGTGGATCCTCCCGATGGAATTGTTCCAATAGGGTGTAAATGGATCTACAAAAGAAAGCTTGGGCCTGATGGTAAGGTATTGACCTACAAGGCGCGATTGGTGGCGAAAGGTTATACTCAAAGGCAAGGAGTTGACTATGATGAAACTTTTTCACCAGTTGCTATGTTCAAGTCCATAAGAATCCTTATTGCCATAGCTGCTTGGTATGACTATGAGATATGGCAAATGGATGTGAAGACTGCTTTTCTTAATGGAGACATTAAGGAAGAAATCTATATGAAGCAGCCTGAGGGGTACACATCCATGGGAAGCGAGCATAAGGTATGCAAGCTTCAGAGATCAATTTATGGTCTAAAACAAGCATCAAGAAGTTGGAACCAGAAATTTGATGAAACAATTAAAGACTTTGGTTTCATCAAGAACCCGGAGGAACCTTGCGTGTACAAGAAAGTAGTTAAGGATGCGGTGACATTCTTAGTACTTTATGTTGATGACATCCTACTCATTGGGAATGATGTAGGGATGTTGCAGTCAACAAAGATATGGTTATCAGGTAGATTTTCGATGAAGGATTTGGGTGAGGCATCCTACATTCTTGGGATACAGATCTATAGGGATAGATCTAAGAGAATGATAGGACTCACTCAATCAACCTACATCGATACCATATTGAAACGGTTTTCAATGGATGGGTCCAAGAGAGGACATCTACCCATGTGTCATGGAGTTTCTCTATCCAAGTCTATGTGTCCCAAGACTGATGCAGAGATAGAGAATATGACACATGTACCATATGCGTCAGCTATAGGTAGTATCATGTATGGGATGATATCTACCAGACCGGATGTAGCATTTGCTCTGAGTGTCACGAGCAGATATCAGTCTAATCCTGGTCAGATGCATTGGAAAGCCGTGAAGGACATTCTTAAGTACTTGCGAAGGACTAAGAATATGTTCATGGTTTATGGAGGACGAGAACTCAAACTGGAAGGCTATACCGACTCTAGCTTCCAAAGTGATGTGGATGACTCGAAGTCAACCTCTGGATTTGTGTTCATGCTCAATGGCGGTGCTGTCTCTTGGAAGAGTTCCAAGCAGGACACCACAGCGGATTCCACCACTGAGGCTGAATACATTGCAGCATCAGCTGCTGCTAAAGAGGCCGTTTGGATGAGGAATTTCGTCCAAGAGTTGGGCGTCATTCCTGAATTTGTTGGTCCAGTCCCGGTGTACTGCGACAACACGGGTGCCGTTGCTCAAGCAAAGGAACCAAGGTCTCATCAAAGATCCAAACACGTACTGAGGAAATACCACATAATCCGGGAGATTGTGGAAAGAGGAGACATCAGTGTCGAACGAGTGGCCTCTGCAGACAATATCGCTGATCCACTTACTAAGCCTTTGCCAGGACCATTGTTTGACAAACATCGCGAAGCAATGGGTCTACGTAGTATGACTAGTTGGCTATAGGGCAAGTGGGAGATTGTAAGAGTGGGTGCCCAGTGAGCCAACTGTGTGGCTATGGGCTTTGTTGACTCTTTGTATAAACAATCTTTTGTTTAATATTATTTACACTTTTATGGCAATGACTTTATATTACTTCATATTGTTATATTGTGATATACTATTGTTGTTTTGATAAAGACCTTGAATATACTATAGTGTATGTAAGATGTGGTAGAACATGGAGATGTCTATCATGAAATACATCTTATAGTCACTGTATATTCTAAAACCGTTCCTAGTCGATTGAGCCGTCCGATAATAAGGATAAGGATCGCTCGAGTTTGAGACTAGCATTTGCGATGCGGAGTACCACGTTTCATTGGTAGGGAACATGGAGATGTTCGAAGCATGCAAATGGATATTCATAGGATGAATAGTCGAACTACCCTATCCGGACTTTCCAAGTGGTTATCACTTATCGAGTGGATAAAGTCCGCGGTTTTGGTTGTACACCATTAGTCCTTACGACTTGAAACATCATGGAGACTCTATATGCTAGTACTGTGCTTTGACTCGTTTACCGACTCTGAGGGGGTCATCAGGTGTCGAGATTGGGTACAGTTACGACACATATAGGAGTCAATGCATTGTTGTCAAGGATTCACCACATACTTGCGAGTGTGGATATCCTATACGATCTGAGGAGATATTAGTGTGACAAATCTCTGGCCAGAGTACTTGATGTGATTTAAGAAATGGTTTCTTAGTAGCACATGCGATGTCACTAATTTGATCTTCAAGATGCATTGCATAGTTATCGAATCTTGAGCGACTCTCGATATACCAATGGTTGTTGATTCGATCGGGATATATGGATGAAGGGACCGTACTGTACGCTAACCAAAATCTACTGGTTCTTGTAGGCACTATCAGTGATACCTAGGGAATCATGGGGCGATGTTGCTAGGCGCTTTACCATGATTCGTTGGGCAAGTCGGAAAGTGTTGTTCCGAGTCACAAGGAGTTGTGAGCCCACGGCTAGCTGTATCCCTGAACCATTGAGGGTCACACAGTGTAATGGAGTTTTAATCCCCGTTGAGATAGTTAAATTTAAAGAGTTAAATTTAATGAACTAAGGAGTTGGACTTCTTAAATAAGAGTAAGGGAGTAGGATTTCCTAAAATGACATAGGGATGGACATTTTTGGAAACCACTGAATTCGGATTCAGGAAAATTTATTTTGACTTTAAAACGTGCAGAAATGGTTTCTGTGCACATTGGTGAAATCGTTTCATCAATCGGAGTCACGATGAATTTTATATTAATTTCTGAACGAGCGGGCTTTGCTTGTCAGGCCCCAGCTTATGACTAATGGGCCCTAAGGTGTTAGTGGCCTGCATTATAAATAAGTTATTTCAGTACAGAAATTACAACACAACAGGTCATTATTTTGAGAGCAATTTTTCGAAAACCCTAGCCTCTCAAAACGTTTTTTGGCCGCCCCCTCCCTACTCTGTCAGAGAAAATTCCGGTCTGTGATTTTGAATCGCAGTAAGGAATAACGAATCAAATTCGTGTATTCTCTTCGCAGAAAACTTCTGATAGATTTTCTAGTGCAATCTATCAGAGGGATTAAACCTCTGTTCGTGGACCTGATTGAAGGCGTTCATCGGTTCCAGGGAGAGACAACAAGAGCAGAATTGTTCTGTTGGTGTCCATTAATCTCGTTGCGAGATTTGAGGTAAAATTTATTTAAATTGTTATTTAAATTTTACACACACGTAATTCAATCGATGAACGGTTGATACCCATACCATGGAAACGTTCCATGAAAAATTTTTAAACTTCCGCTGCACCGGGTATCAATCGTAATTGGTCTGGGAACTCGCCAGTTTTCCAACATTGTCAAGAAGGCATTGGAATGCTTGAAGATCACTTTGAAGGATGTTACAATATGATTGAAGTCCAAAAAAGTCAAGAAAGTAGAGAAAATGTCAAAGAGAACACAAAAATAGGTGACAAAGCCCGAGAGGCATGCGTGTCTGTGCCTTGTTCCACGCGCGCCCGCACGTCCTTGCAGGTTTGAAGACTTTGAGGCAGAGTGTTATATGTGCCCGCACCACTTCCACACGCGCCCGCGCGTCAATCCAGGGAGCTATGCGCGCCCGCGCGTCAACTTCGTGCGCCCGCGCCTGACCCAAGTGTTTTCAAGATTTCTGGACAGAGTCTTATGCGCGCCCGCGCCTGTACCTTCTCTCTGACATAGTTCGGCATTTTGTGTGTGTGCGAGACTTTTTGATATTTTTGGAATGATTTTTTTTATTTTGAGTCTTTTATTCCTACTAGGAAGCTTTTAGGAAGATATTATCATATCTTTAGATATATTTTTGAATTATTTCACGATATCTTTTATTATTTTTAGTTGTATTATAAATACAACAAAAACATTCATAATTAATATAGAATTCAGATTTTTGATATTGATAAATTAAAATTCTCTCTAGAATTTTTATTAAGCTTTTTTTTTACTCAAAAATCAAACTTATCAAAGTTTTCAATTTTGTGACGTTTGTCGATTGATTATACTCGTGGGTTGTCAGAAACAGGTTTTCTGAAGGTCCCGTTGTGATCAATTGTTTTCTCTTCGTGATTGTTTGTTGCTAGTTTCAAGTAAGCTAGAGGTGAATAATCCAAACCTATTACTTGTTTTCAAGATTGTGCAAATTTCTTGTTTTCTTTTGTTATTGGATTGAGGGTACGATTTTAATATAGTCGTGTTTGTCTTCCATACATTAATAATTCATATCATTTGGTATCAAAGCCAAGGTTTTGAATCAAGTAAGTATATATCTTCATCTATATCTGTTCTTCGTATTCTTGTTCTTCATCTTTTATTCTTCATCTTAGTCTATTTTTTTCCAAAATTCTAATTCGTTTCTGTGTCAATCTTGTCGCCCAAGTTTTCGTGTCTTGTGCTACAAGTTATCTAAAAAAAAAAAAGAAAAAAAGGTGAAAAAAATCGGTCAAAAAAAAAAATAGAAAGACTGAAAGCTTCAAAAAAAATAAAAAATAGAAGAAGCAAGGTAACTTGTGGACAAATTTTGTTCTTGTTCATCCTTGGGTGCAAGTCAAAATTCGAGCATCTATAAATTTCTTATTCTTGTTTTTTTGTTTGTCAATCTTCGAGAGTCGATCTTCAAGCGTTTAAAATTTGTGCACTTGAGAGTTTGATTCACTGTTATACCAAGCAAAAGCCTACATAAATTTTGAGTGGAAAGAAAAAGAGTGATTGAGTGAATTCGTTTGGAGGGACTTGTGAGAACTTGTGTGATGAATTTTATTACTAACTTTTCTTTCAGGTACGATGAGTTCTAATATTCAAAATTTTTCAAAGGAAGATTTGAGTACGATGATAAGGGAAGCGATGAGAGCTGAGTTGGAAACGATGCATGAAAGAATAAGTAAACTTGAATTTATTGAGGATGATGAGAGTTTTGGTGAGAATTCGGGTAGGAATAGACGAGGTCAAGAGGATGGAAGAAATAGAAGAGAAGCAATGCGAGGGAGATATACTAAAGGGGTAGAGAAGATGAGAATATTAGTGGAATTAAGATGAAAATTCCATCATTTCATGAGAAATCTGATCCAGAGGCTTATTTAGAGTGGGAGATGAGAGTGGAGTCGGTGTTAGATTGCCACAACAACAGCGATACGAAAAAAATAAAGTTAGCGGTTGTTGAGTTTGTGGATTATGCTCTAATTTGGTGGGATCAGCTGGTTACAATTAGGAGGAGAAATCGTGAGAGGCGTGTTGAAACATGGGAAGAGATGAAGCAAATAATGAAGAAAAGGTTTGTTCCTAATTACTATTATCGTGATATGTTTAAGCGATTGCAGAATTTGAAGCAAGGCTCAAGAAGTGTAGAGGACTACTCCAAGGAGTTGGAGATTACTATGATTCGGGCTAACATTGTGGAGGATAGTGAGGCAACCATGGCTCAATTTCTGTGTGGTTTTAATAGAGATATTCAAGACCAAGTGGAGCTACAACATTGTGTGGATCTTGAGGAGATGGTACAATTAGCTATGAAAGTGGAGCTACAACTTAAAAGGAGAGGCATTGGTCGATTGTCCTCGGTTGGAGGAACTACTACACCTTGGCGTCCAAACGTTGGCAAACGAGAGGATGTCAAGCCGGTGTCCAAACCAAAAGTTGACACCAAGCAAGAAACACTAAAGCAAGGAGTGCAAGGTAAATATGAAACTCCCAATAATCGTTCTAGGGACATTAAATGCTTTAGATGTCAAGGTCTTGGTCATATTGCTAGTCAGTGTCCTAATAAAAAAATAATGATTGTGAATGATGGTGGTGAGATTGAATCGGAGAGTGAGGAGGAGAATTATGATGATATGCCTGCGTTGGAGGATCCCGATGACGAGGGATATAATGCAGTTTTTGGTGACTAGCAGAGTGTTGAATGTGCAACAAAAGGAGGAGGAAGAAAATCAAAGAGAGGACTTGTTTCATACTAGATGCTTTGTGAAAAACAAAGTGTGTAGTGTCATAATTGATGGGGGTAGTTGTACTAATGTGGCGAGTAGTGAGCTTGTTGAAAAATTGAGTTTGCCTACTTTAAAGCATCCTCAACCATATAAATTGCAGTGGTTTAATGATAGTTCCAAAGTGAGAGTGACTAGGCGAGTTGTGGTGCCTTTCTCAATTGGTAAGTATGAGGATGAAGTGTTGTGTGATGTTGTTCCTATGCAAGCTTGTCATATCTTGTTGGGTAGAACGTGACAATATGATAGGAAGGTGACACATGATGGTTTTAAGAATCGTTATTCTTTTACTATGAAAAAGGAATCTGTTGTATTGTTGCCTATGACTCCAAAACAAATATTGTAGGATCAGTTGAACAAGAAAAATAAAGAAGAGGCCGAAAAAAAGAGTGAACAAAAAAGTGAGATGACCTTAGAAAAAAAGAATGAAAGAAAAAAAGATGAGAAAAAAATTGAGAGGAAAGAGGCCGATAAAAAAATATACATGACCCAAAAGAGTGAGTTGCGAGAGATTTTACATGTGCATACTCCACTTGTGTTGATTTTGTATAAGGAGATTCTTCTTAACACAAGTTATATAGCCGGAAATCTTCCGAGCAGTGTTGTTTCTCTCTTGCAGGAATTTGAAGAACTATTTCCGGAGGATCTACCTCAAGGATTACCACCTTTGAGGGGAATTGAGCATCAAATTGATCTTATGCCCGGAAGTGAATTACCGAATCGTCCAGCTTATAGGAGTAATCCGGAGGAAACAAAAGAGCTACAAAGGAAGGTAAGTAAACTTCTCGATAAGGGATTTGTGCGTGAGTCTATGTCTCCTTGTGCTGTACCTGTTTTGTTAGTACCTAAGAAATACGGTTCATGGAGAATTTTTGTTGATTGTAGTGTAGTAGCCCGTACCCTAATTGAGTAATTAAAGGATTAATGCTAATTAATTAAATTGGGTATTGGACGGATCGGAAGCTCCGAAGGCACGATCGGAAGCTCCGAACAGGATCGGAAGCTCCGATGAGCGATCGGAGGCACCGATGTTATTACGTCAGGCATGACGTGTGGTTGGATCGGAAGCTCCGATCACCCCTATCCGGAGTCAACAAGTGATATTTTGACACGTGGCAGATCAGGATCTTCTGAAGCTCCGATGGCAGGATCGGACGCTCCGATCGAGGTTCGGACATTCCGATCAAGGATCGAAAGTTCCGATCGTTGTCTATAAATAGAAGGCCGAGACTTCACTTTCATTTGCCAATTCCGAGTTCTCCTTTCCTTTCTAGTCCTTTTGGAGCTGTTCTAGTCTTCTTAGGCTTGGTCCGGAGGTCGGCGAGGCGTTTGGTAGTCGTAGCGGAGTTGTGCCCAAGTTCTGGAGGCATCGACATCAAAGGGCTAACGACGGACGAAGGTATAGCTTTTGCTTCCTATAAATATTTAGGAGTATGCAATAGCTTAGTTAAGGCTTTTAGAGCACTTTAATGATAGTAGTATCATTTGGCAGTGTAGAGCAGACTATAGGCGTGGACCTAGAGTTGGTAGATCTTGCACTGTATTGATATACGAAAGTACTGTTCGAGATATCCTGACTGAGTATGCATGTATTATGTGACCGCATGATGCTGCATTTATTTGCATCTTGCTGTATCTCCTTCGAGATGTCTGTTAGTAGGGTTGTACCCTATCCTATTAGTGGATGGACTTCCATCGATTTGGGTCCGGCGTTTCCACGGTTATCTCGGTATGGGAGCAACCTCCTGAAGCGACGGCACATCGTGCTACATACCAGGGCCCGGTCTGTCTCTGTTATCTGATCCTTGACCTCGAGTCTATAGGGAGTTCACTTTGCATGCATGTATATTCATACTCTCGCATTGAGCGTTTTATGCTCACGTCTCGTACTCTGTATTTTCTGGACACCCTATTCCATGGGGCAGTTTTGCGATTGGACGAGGAGGGTGGATCTAGGAGGGGCTAGTCAGCGGTTGGCCGGCTGGAGCTTCGCTTAGGTTTTATTACTGTTGTTTGGGTTTATACAGCTATTCGATTTGGTTGTATATTATTGGATAAATTACAGATTCCTTTACTTGGGATTGTATTTTGTTTATGGATTCCGCAGTTTTATTCTGATATCTGTTTTATTAAGTTAATTGCATGCCTATGTTCTGTTTAGTAGGTGATCCGGGTAAGGGTCACTACATTTATGGTATCAGAGCATGCAAAAGATTTCTTGGGATTTAGTCTCATCTTAAGGTATTTTTGTAGATGTCAAACGTGACGACCAGAGTTCTCATGGCAGTGTTGGTGGGCGTTGGGGTGATGCCGACAAGGAGCCTCGTCGAGAACGGCGTCATCGTCACCATGACGACGAGCGTTTCACTGTGCGTCGATTCTTAGCTATGGGTCCTAAGCCCTTAGTTGGAGGTGAGTCTCCGGAGGATGCGGAGAACTGGTTAGACCGCATGGAGATGACTTTTCAGACTTTCCAATGCACCGATGAGCAGAAGGTGGAGACCCTTGGCTATCTTCTAGATGGGCGTGCGCGCAGGTGGTGGAGGTTTACTTCTGCACCTTTTGTTACGGCGAGAGGAGTGGCCACCTAGGCCGAGTTCCGCACAGCTTTCCAAAAGCGGTATTTTCCTCCTGCACTCCGTCAGTCGAAGGCAGGAGAGCTACTGAGTCTGCGACAAGGAGCCATGTCTATCGATGAGTATCAGCAGAGGTTCTTTGATCTGCTATCCTATTGCCCCGAGATTGCTGATAGCTCAGAGATGAAGTATAATCTGTTCCTTCAGGGCCTTAACCCTGAGATCCATGACCGTGTGGCGGTTGGCGACGACATGTCCTACGAAGGTTTGGTGAGCCGTTGTCACCAGGCGGAGGACAGCATTCGGCGGAACAGGTCTTTCTCTCAGTCGAGACCTGCTAGTTCTTTGGGTCCCCGTGCCCAAACTTTCAAAAAGTCTGGATCTTCTTCTTCCTCTGGTTCTAGAGGTGTTGTCCGTTTCGGTAAGAAGGACAAGTGTGATCACTGTGGGAAAAACCATCCATCCGACAAGTGCCGTAGAGCTTCTGGAGCTTGTTTCCGTTGTGGAGAGACTGGTCATATCCGGAGAGATTGTCCACTGTCTGGGGGAGGCGGTTCTGGTTCAGGATCGGGTTCTCAGGCCACCGTACAGCAGAGGTCGCAGGGACAGTCTGCTGGGAGTTCCCATTTGAAGCCACGAGCTTCTGGCCAGGTGTTTGCCCTGAGACATGATCAGGCAGTGGAGGAGAATGAGAAAGTCATCGCAGGTACATTTCTGCTTTATGGTATACCTGCTCTTGTACTTATTGACACTGGTGCATCTCATTCCTTCATTTCTGCACGTTTTGTTAAGAGGCATAAGTTACCATGCATTGCACTAGACGTAGTGATGTCTGTTTCTTCTCCGACGGGCCAATCTGCTTTGGCTAAGCGTCTAGTGATGGGTTGCCCTTTAGAGTTCGAAGGGAACATTCTGTTAGCGAATCTCATGGTCCTGGCGATGGACGACTTTGATTGCATTCTGGGAATAGATATGTTGACTACCTATCGAGCTTCAGTGGACTGCTATCAGAGATTAGTACGCTTTCATCCGGAAGGGAGTGAGAGTTGGTTTTTCTATGGTGAAGGAGCGCGACCCCCGATGCCTTTGGTATCAGCTTTGAGAGCCTGTCGAGCTCTAGAGTCTGGCGGGGAAGGCTACCTTATCTATGCAGTTGATTCGTCCGCTGAGAGTATTGGGATAGAGAGCATTCCTGTTGTAGATGAATTTCCAGATGTGTTTTCTGATGAGATTCCGGGTTTTCCTCCAGCTAGGGAAGTTGAGTTTGGCATAGAGTTGATGTCGAGTACTTCGCCTATTTCTAGAGCACCGTATCGTCTGGCTCCGTCAGAGATGCGTGAGTTGAAGAATCAGCTACAGGATCTTTTGGACAAGGGGTAAATTCATCCTAGTGTATCTCCTTGGGGAGCTCCTGTTCTCTTCGTGAAGAAGAAGGATGGGTCGATGCGGCTGTGCATTGACTATCGGCAGCTGAATCGAGTCACTGTGAAGAACAAGTATCCGTTGCCTCGTATTGATGACTTGTTTGACCAGCTGCAGGGCACGTCATTTTACTCCAAGATTGACTTGAGATCTGGGTATCATCAGTTGAGAGTCCGTGATCAGGACGTAGCCAAGACTGCATTCCGTACTCGGTATGGGCATTACGAGTTTCTAGTGATGCCATTTGGTTTGACTAATGCGCCGGCTATATTCATGGATTTGATGAACCGTGTCTTCAGGGAGTATTTGGACAAGTTTGTCGTGGTCTTCATTGACGATATCTTGGTGTATTTGCGTAATACGGAAGAGCATGTTTCTCACTTACGGTTGGTACTACAGACTCTTTGAGATGAGCAGTTGTACGCCAAGCTGAGCAAGTGTGAGTTCTGGATGGATAGAGTGGTCTTTCTTGGCCATATCATATCCAGGGAGGGGATTTCTGTTGATCCAAGCAAGATTGAAGCAGTACTTAATTGGTCGCGTCCGACGACAGTTGCTGAGATCCGTAGTTTTCTGGGTCTAGCAGGGTATTATCGTCGCTTCATTCTGAACTTCTCTCAGTTAGCTCGACCGTTGATGCAGCTTACCCGCAAGGGTGTGGATTTCGAGTGGTCCTCCGAGTGCGAGGAGAATTTCCGTGAGCTTCGACGGCGGTTAACTTCTGCGCCGGTGTTGGCATTACCGTCAGGATCTGGAGGGTATGTAGTTTACACGGATGCTTCTCTTTAGGGGTTAGGTTGTGTCCTGACTCAGAATGGGCATGTGATCGCATACGCTTCTAGACAGCTGAAGCTTCACGAGGACAATTACCCAGTCCATGATTTGGAGTTAGCAGCCATTGTGTTCGCTTTGAAGATCTGGCGTCATTATCTGTATGGCGAGAAATTTGAGATCTTCACCGACCATAAGAGTCTCAAGTATTTGTTCACTCAGGCGGAGTTGAACATGAGGCAGAGACGTTGGATGGACTTGCTTAAGGATTATGATTGCGAGATTAAGTACCATCCGGGAGCTGCTAATCTCACCGCTGATGCTTTGAGTCGCAAGGTGCGACTATCTGCACTTCACACTTGTTCGATGTCTAGTGCGATTAGTGACTGTTGTACTTCAGGTTATACCTTAAAGCATAAGAAAGGTATGCAGAGTATCCAGATGTTTGCGATATTATCTGAGCCAGCCTTGTATTCGCGGATCCGAGATGCTCAGATGTCTGATTCGAAGACCCAGCGTTTAGCTCGTCTAGCTAACGAAGGTAGCTCGTCTGGATTTCATTATCAGTCAGATGGCTTTTTGTGTTTGTCTGGTAGGCTTGTGATTCCGCAGGATGAAGAGTTGCGAGAGGAGATTTTATCTCAGGCACATCGCACTAAGTTGAGTATTCATCCTGGGAGCAACAAGATGTACAAGGATCTACGTACTCGTTTCTGGTGGAAGGGAATGAAACGCAGTGTTTATCAGTTCGTTTCGAGATGTTTGGTGTGTCAACAGGTCAAGGCAGAGCACCGACGACCAGGAGGATTGCTTCACAGTCTGCCTATTCCTGAATGGAAATGGGAGTTTATCACAATGGACTTTGTGACCCATTTGCCGGTATCCCCGAAGAACTGTGATGCTATCTGGGTTGTGGTGGACCGACTCACCAAGTCAGCGCATTTCATTGCCTATAGCCGAGAGTACTCTGTGGATCGCATGGCACGGATGTACATTCAGGAGATCGTTCGACTTCATGGAGTGCCTGTGAGCATTGTCAGCGATCGGGACCCCAGGTTTACTTCTAGATTCTGGGGGAGTGTTCAGCGTGCGATGGGTACTACTCTCAGTTTGAGTACAGCCTATCATCCGAAGACTGATGGTCAGTCAGAGCGCACTATCCGTACATTAGAGGATATGCTTAGAGCGTGCGTCTTGGATTTTGGTTCAGTCTGGCATGATCATTTGCCGTTGATCGAGTTCGCTTACAACAACATCTATCATACTAGTATTGGGATGACACCTTTTGAGGCGTTGTATGGGCAACATTGTCGTACTCCACTCTTCTGGGAAGAAGTGGGGGAGAGACAGGCTGAGGGACCGGAGTTTATCCAGCAGGCGATAGACATTGTTGATCAGATCAAGAAACGGATTAAGACTGCACAGGATCGTCAGGCCAGCTATGCTAATATCATGCATAGGCCTTTGCAGTTCGAGGTCGGGGAGAAAGTGTTTCTGAGAGTGTCACCTTTCCGCAAGATTCTCAGATTTGGCCTTAAGGGCAAGTTGTCTCCCAGATTTATCGGTCCGTTTGAAATCTTGGAAAGCATTGGCGATTTGGCTTATCGACTAGCTTTGCCACCGCATCTATCCAGTATTCACGACGTGTTCCACGTATCTCTATTGCGACGGTATGTGGCGGATGAATCTCATATTCTGCAGCGGTCTGAGGTTCAGATAGCCAAGGATTTGACTTATGTTGAGAAACCTCTTCGTATCCTGGATTATAAGGATAAGGTCTTACGGAACAAAGTCATTCCTTTGGTTTTAGTTCAGTGGCAGCGCAGAGGCACTGAAGAAGCTACTTGGGAGCTTGAGGACAGGATGCGTAAAGACCATCCTGAGTTGTTTTGATTTCATTCTTTAAGTTGTATTCAGTTGCAAACTCTGTAAACGTTTGATTTGAATAAAGAATGTTTTTGATTTCTGTATTTGCATTCGGTACTTAAGATCTGTTTTCGAGGACGAAATATCTTAAGTGGGGGAGAATGTAGTAGCCCGTACCCTAATTGAGTAATTAAAGGATTAATGTTAATTAATTGAATTGGGTATTGGACGGATCGGAAGCTCCGAACAGGATCGGAAGCTCCGATGAGCGATCGGAGGCACCGATGTTAATACGTCAGGCATGACGTGTGGTTGGATCGGAAGCTCCGATCACCCCTATCCGGAGTCAACAAGTGATATTTTGACACGTGGCAGATCAGGATCTTCGGAAGCTCCGATGGCAGGATCGGACGTTCCGATCGAGGTTCGGACGTTCCGATCAAGGATCGGAAGTTCCGATCGTTGTCTATAAATAGAAGGCCGAGACTTCACTTTCATTTGCCAATTCCGAGTTCTCCTTTCCTTTCTAGTCCTTTTGGAGCTGTTCTAGTCTTCTTAGGCTTGGTCCGGAGGTCGGCGAGGCGTTTGGTAGTCGTAGCGGAGTTGTGCCCAAGTTCTGGAGGCATCGACATCAAAGGGCTAACGACGGACGAAGGTATAGCTTTTGCTTCCTATAAATATTTAGGAGTATGCAATAGCTTAGTTAAGGCTTTTAGAGCACTTTAATGATAGTAGTATCATTTGGCAGTGTAGAGCAGACTACAGGCGTGGACCTATAGTTGGTAGAGCTTGCACTGTATTGAGGTACGAAAGTACTGTTCGAGATATCCTGACTGAGTATGCATGTATTATGTGACCGCATGATTTATATGCCATGATATTATGCTGCATTCATTTGCATCTTACTGTATCTCCTTCGAGATGTCTGTTAGTAGGGTTGTACCCTATCCTATTAGTGGATGGACTTCCATCGATTTGGGTCCGGCGTTTCCACGGTTATCTCGGTATGGGAGCCACCTCCTGAAGCGACTGCACAGCGTGCTACATACCAGGGCCCGGTTTGTCTCTGTTATCTGATCCTTGACCTCGAGTCTATAGGGAGTTAACTTTGCATGCATGTATACTCATACTCTCGCACTGAGCGTTTTATGCTCACGTCTCGTACTCTGTATTTTCTGGACACCCTATTCCATGGGGCAGGTTTGCGATTGGACGAGGAGGGTGGATCCAGGAGGGGCTAGTCAGCGGTTGGCCGGCTGGAGCTTCGCTTAGGTTTTATTACTGTTGTTTGGGTTTATACAGCTATTCGATTTGGTTGTATATTATTGGATAAATTACAGATTCCTTTACTTGGGATTGTATTTTGTTTATGGATTCCGCAGTTTTATTCTGATATCTGTTTTATTAAGTTAATTGCATGCCTAAGTTCTGTTTAGTAGGTAATCCGGGTAAGGGTCACTACATGTAGAGCCATTAACAATATTACCATCAAGTATATGAATCCTATTCCTAGACTAGATGATATGTTGGATGAATTGCATGGTTCTAGCATCTTTAGTAAAATTGATCTTAAGAGTGGTTACCATCAAATTCGGATGAGATAAGGTGATGAATGGAAAACTGCTTTTAAAACTAAGTATGGATTGTATGAGTGGTTGGTTATGCCATTTGGGTTAACTAATGCACCTAGTACTTTTATGAGGTTAATGAATCATGTTTTGCGTGCTTATATTGGAAAATTTGTTGTGATATATTTTGATGATATCTTGGTGTATAGCAAAATTTTGAATGAGCATGTTGAACACTTGAGAATTGTGCTAATCACACTAAAAGCTGAACATTTGTATGCTAATTTGAAAAAGTGTGTGTTTTGTACAAAAGAACTTGTGTTTCTTGGTTTTGTTGTGAGTGCTCAAAGTGTCAAAGTTGATGAGGACAAGGTAAGTGCAATTCGAGATTGGCCAACGCCTACTTCTATTGGTCAAGTTTGGAGTTTTCATGATCTTGCAAGTTTCTATAGGAAATTTGTAAAATATTTCAGCACTTTGGCGGCTCCTATGACTGCGGTGATAAAAAAGAACGTTCCATTTCATTGGGGCGAGGAGCAAGAGAAGTATTTTGATATTATTAAACAAAAATTAATTAATGCTCATTTACTTGTATTACCTGATTTTTCTAATACTTTTGAAATTGAATGTGATGCGTCAGGTGTAGGAATTGGTGGTGTTTTAATGCAAAGTGGACGACCAATTGCATACTTCAGTGAAAAGCTAAGTGGAGCAGCATTGAATTATCCTACATATGATAAGGAGTTCTATGCCTTGGTTCGTGTGCTTGACACGTGGCAGCATTATTTGAGGACAAAAAAATTTGTGATTCATACGGATCATGAATCTTTGAAGCATCTCAAAGGACAAAAAAAGCTGAACAAGAGACATGCCAAGTGGGTGCCGTTTTTAGAGACTTTTCCCTACATTATAAAGTACAGCAAGGGAAGGAAAACGTGGTAGCGGATGCTCTATCGCGACATTATGTGCTTCTATCTACTCTAGATTCTAAGTTTTTGGGATTTGAGTATGTGAAGGAGTTATATGCTAGTGATCTTGATTTTTGTGAGATTTATGCTGTTGGAACACGGTCGTTCTCCGGATTTAAAAATAAAGTGAAACCCGGTGCAGCGGAAGTTTTAAAATTTTATATGGAACGATTCCATATGGGTATCAAATTCCTACGATTAAAATTGATAATATAAAATTTAAACAATATAAATTTTACCTTAAAATCTCAAAACGAGATTATGGACACCAACAGATTAAATTGCTCTTGTTGTATATCCCAGGAACTGATGAACGAACAATTCTTCAATCAGGTCCACGAACAGAAGTTTAATCCCTCTGATAGACTGCACTAGAAAGTCTATCAGAAGTTTCTACGAAGAGATAGAACAGATATGATATGCTAATTCAGACTGCAAATTCGAAATTCGCAGACTGAAAATTCTCCAAGACAGAGAGGGGGGGGGCGGCCGAAATTCCTAGACTAGAGGCTAGGGTTTTCGAAAATCTGAGTGTAAGTTGTGTGTAATTTCTGTACTGCAATAACTTATTTATAATGTGGGCTGCTAACAGCTTAGGGCCCATTAGTCCTAAGTTCAAGCCTGACAAGCAAAGCCCGCATGTTCAGAAATTAATATAAAATTCATCGTGACTCAGATTGATAAACCAATTTCACCAATGTGCACAGAAACCATTTCTGCATCTTTTAAAGTCAAGATAAATTTTCTGAATCCGAATTCAGTGGTTTCCAAAAATGTCCATCACTATGTCATTTTAGGAAATCTTACTCCCTCTACTCTTAAATAAGAAGTCCCACTTATTTATTCACTAAATTTAACTCTTTAAATTTAATTATCTCAACGGGGATTAAAAATCCATTACTTGTGTGACTCTCAATGGTTCAGGGATACAGCTAGCCGTGGGCTCACAGCTCCTTGTGACTCGGAACAACAATTTCAGACTTGCCCATCGAATCATGTTAAGAGCGCCTAGCAACATCGCCCCATGATTCCCTAGGTATCACTGATAGTGCCTGCAAGAACCAATAGATTTTGGTTAGCGTACAGTACGGTCCCTTCATCCAAATATCCCAATCGAATCAACAACCATTGGTAAATCGAGAGTCGTTCGAGATTCGATAACTATGCAATGCATCTTGAAGATCAAATAGTGACATCGCATGTGCTACTAAAAAACCATTTCTTAAAACACATCATGTACTCTGGCCAGAGATTCGTCACACTAATATCTCCTCAGATTGCATAGGATATCCACACTCGCAAGTATGTGGTGAATCCTTGACAACAAAGCATCGACTCCTATATGTGTCGTAACTGTACCCAATCCCGACACCTGATGACCCCAATAGAGTCGGTAAACGAGTCAAAGTACAGTACTAGCATATAGAGTCTCAATGATGTTTCAAGTAGTAAGGACTAATGGTGTACAACCAAAACCGCGGACTTTATCCACTCGATAAGTGATAACCACTTGGAAAGTCCGGATAGGGTAGTTCGATCATTCATCGTATGAATATCCATTTGCATGCTTTGAACATCTCTATGTTCCATACCAATGAAACGTGGTACTCGGCATCGCAAATGCTAGTCTCAATCTCGAGCGATCCTTATCCTTATTAACGGACGGCTCAATCGACTAGGAACTGTTTAGAATATACAGTGACTATAAGATGTGTTTCATGATAGCCATCCCCATGTGCCACCACATATTACATACACTATAGTATATTCAAGGTCTTCATCTAAACATCTTATAGTATGTCACAACATAATAATATGATAAAAGATAAAGTAAATGCCATTATAAAAGTGTAAATTATATTAAACAAAAGATTGTTTATACATAGAGTCATAAAAGCCCTTAGCCACAAGTTGGCTCATCGGGCACCCACTCTTTCAATCTCCCACTTGCCCTAAAGCCAACTAGTCATACTACGTAGTCCCATTGCTTCGCGATGTTTGTCAAATAATGGTCCTGGCAAGGGCTTAGTAAGTGGATCAGCGATATTGTCTGCAGAGGCCACTCTCTCGACAGTGATGTCTCCTCTTTCCACGATCTCCCAGATGATGTGGTATTTCCTCAGTACGTGTTTGGATCTTTGATGAGACCTTGGTTCCTTTGCCTGAGCAACGGCACCCGTGTTGTCACAGTACACCGGGACTGGACCAACAGCTTCAAGAATAACGCCCAACTCTTGGACGAATTCCTCATCCAAATGGCCTCTTTAGCAGCAGCTGATGCCGCAATGTATTCTGCCTCAGTGGTGGAATCCGCTATGGTATCCTGCTTGGAACTCTTCCAAGAGACAGCACCGCCATTGAGCATGAATACAAATCCAGAGGTTGACTTCGAGTCATCCACGTAACTTTGGAAGCTAGAGTCGGTATAGCCTTCCAATTTCAGTTCTCTTCCTTCATAAACCATGAATACATTCTTAGTTCTTCTCAAGTACTTAAGAATATCCTTAACGGCTTTCCAATACATTTGACCGGGATTGGCTTGATATCTGCTCGTGACACTCAGAGCAAATGCCACATCCGGTCTGGTGGATATCATCCCATACATGATACTCCCTATGGCTGACGCATATGGTATGTGTGTCATTTTCTCTATCTCTTCGTCAGTCTTGGGACACATAGACTTGGATAGAGAGACTCCATGACACATAGGTAGATGTCCTCTCTTGGACTCATCCATTGAAAACCTTTTCAATATAGTGTCGATGTAGGTAGCTTGAGTAAGTCCTATCATTCTCTTAGATCTATCTCTATAGATCTGTATCCCTAGAATATAGGACGTCTCACCCAAATCCATCATCGAGAATCTACCTGATAACCATATCTTTGTTGACTGCAACATCCCTAAATCATTCCCAATGAGTAAGATGTCATCAACATAAAGTACTAAGAATGTCACAACATCCTTAACTACTTTCTTGTACACGCACGGTTCCTCCGGGTTCTTGATGAAACCAAAATCCTTTATTGTTTTATCAAATTTCTGGTTCCAACTTCTTGATGCTTGTTTGAGACCATAGATCGATCTATGAAGTTTGCATACCTTATGCTCGCTTCCCATGGATGTGAATCCCTCGGGCTGCATCATATAGATTTCTTCCTTAATGTTTCCATTAAGAAATGCAGTCTTCACATCCATTTGCCATATCTCATAGTCATACCATGCTGCTATGGCAATAAGAATTCTTATGGACTTGAACATTGCGACTGGTGAAAAAGTTTCATCATAGTCAACTCCTTGTCTTTGAGTATAACCTTTTGCCACCGTCGTGCCTTGTAGGTCAGTACCTTTCCATCAGGCCCAAGTTTTCTTTTATAGATCCATTTACACCCTATTGGAACAATTCCATCGGGAGGATCTACTAAATTCCAAACTTGGTTTGTATGCATCGAATCTATTTCCGACTGCATAGCTTCAAGCCATAAATTCGAATCTGCATCAGAAATTGCTTCCTTGAAGTTTCTTGGATCACATCCAATGTCGGGTTCACTTTGATCCCCTTCAAGAAGAAAACCATATCTAATAGGAGGCCTAGAAGTCCTCTCGGATCTTCTAGTAATAGGCGTGTCAATCAATGGTTCCTGAGGTGTAGGATCATTATTTTGTATCTTGGGTTCTTCTCGAATTTCTTCAAGTTCCATCATCTTTCCTTTCTTATCCAATAAGAACTCCTTCTCCAAGAAGGTGGCATTCCTTCAAACAAACACTTTTGTTTCAGTAGGATGATAGAAATAATATCCGATTGAATTCTTCGGATACCCTACAAAATAACATAAGGTGGATCGACTATCCAACTTATCTCCCACTGTCTGCTTCACGTAAGCAGGACATCCCCAAATCCTCAAGTACGAATACTTAGGAGCTTTGCCATTCCATAACTCGTATGGTGTTTTGTTCACTGCTTTAGTGTGAACGTTGTTCAACAACAATACCGCCGTTTCAAGAGCATAGCCCCAAAACGAAGGTGGGAGCTCAGTGAAGCTCATCATGGATCGAACCATGTCCAACAAAGTTCGATTGCGACGCTCCGAAACACCATTAAGCTGAGGTGTCATAGGAGGAGTCCACTGAGAGAGAATCCCATTCTCTTTTAGATAGCTCAAAAACTTGGTACTCAAGTATTCTCCACCTCGATCAGATCGAAGTGCTTTAATCCTCTTACCTAGTTTGTTTTCTACTTCAGCCTTGAATTCTTTGAACTTTTCAAATGATTCAGACTTATATTTCATCAATATAAGTACCCATACCTAGAATAATCATCAGTAAAGGTAATGAAGTAGGTGTGACCAAATTTTGTACCAATACTAAATGGTCCGCAAACATCCGTATGGATCAAATCCAATAGATTTTGACTACGCTCAGGTTTAGTCATTTTTCCTTTCAGGCAGATTTAGTCATTTTTCCTTTCAGGCAGGACTCACAAGTAGGTAGAGAGTTAATATCAGACATATCAAATATGCCCTCTCCCACTAGCTTGTTCATCCTCCTTGATGAAATATGACCTAGCCTAGCATGCCAAAGGTTTGCCGGGTTTTGACTATCGATTTTCCTTTTGTTCGTTGTTACCGGTTTATCAACATAATTTATTGGAACGTCTTTTAATTTTAATTTATATAGATCGTTTTCAAGTTGTCCATTTCCAATCAAACATTCATTCTTGTAAATATTGCAAATCTCATTCACAAAATTGCAAGAAAAACCATCTCTATCAAGCATAGAAACAGAAATAATGTTTTTAATCAAGTTTGGAACAAATAAAACATCTCTCAAAAGTAACTTAAAATCGTTCTGCAAAATTTAAATAAACGTCTCCCACAGCTTTGGCTTCAACTCTAGAACCATTTCCGAGCCTCAACTGGGTCTCACCCATTCTAAGCTTGCGACTTCTTGTCATCGCCTGCAAATCATTGCAAATGTGAGATCCACATCCGGTATCCAATACCCAAGAAGTAGTATTAAGTGAAACATTTATTTCAATATAAAACATACCCTTCGCAGTTCGCAACTGCTCTACATATTCCTTGCAGTTACGTTTCCAATGACCGGGTTTCTTGCAGTGATGGCAAACATCCTTGGACTTTTCCATGTTTGAAGCCTTTGTCTTGTTCTTCTTCTCGGGTCCGGTTTTCTTGGATGGGGCAGAACGTTTCTTACCCTTTGTACTTGGCCCCTTCTTAGCAGAAGAAGAGGAGCCCACCAAGAGAACCGGTTTATCCTTTTTTAAAGTGGCTTCATAAGTTACAAGCATATTGA
Organism: Henckelia pumila; assembly: GCF_033568475.1. Lineage (NCBI taxonomy): Eukaryota > Viridiplantae > Streptophyta > Magnoliopsida > Lamiales > Gesneriaceae > Henckelia > Henckelia pumila. The sequence continues at coordinate 53,975,423 of NC_133123.1, forward strand.
CCATCTCTTCAAGGGAGGCCTCTATCTTGTTCGTATTGAAATTCACCACAAAACCGTCAAATGATGAAGGAAGAGAGAGAAGTAATAAGTCCACATTGAGTTCATGCTCCAATACCAAATCAAGCGTTACCAACTTCTGAATGAGCCAAATCACACGTACCCCATGATCACGGACCGAAGTCCCTTCACGCATGCGACACGTCATTAACTCTTTTACAGTAGCGAACCTTTCAGCTCTCGATTGAGCCCCAAAAAGTTCCTTGAGTTGTACGTGAATGTCAGCAGCATTCACGGTATCCTCAAATCGCCTCTGGAGTTCATCAGACATCGAAGCTTGCATATAGCATTTGGCCTTGATATCATGGTCCCACCATTTATCAAGTTTGGCCAACTCTTCCGGACTTATATCAGCTGGTGCTTCCTTCGGAGGAGATTTTTCTAACACGTAGAACATCTTCTCCGAGGTCAAGACAATCTTCAACTTACGGAACCATTCCGTATAGTTTGCGCCAGTCAGTTTATTTTGTTCGAGAATAGAGAATAGTGGATTGCGCGAATTCATCTTAATGAAATACTCAAAAGAAACAGAAAATAATCAGTGATTGTTTAATTAATTTACTAAGACATAAAATAGGCGAAATTTATTTTATGAATCTCACTCCCACTATTTTAACGATTACACTACCCTCTAGTGAAAACGAGAAACATTTTCTTTAGTGGGAACATGGAGTCCAATTGACAAACTATAGTCCCGAATAATATCAGCCAACCATAATTTTCAAAAGGTAGAGCCCAATTGCTTCCAAAGCAACCTCCATGTTTTTACCTCATGTCCAATAAGGGCCCAATAATATGACGCCGTTTATTGTGACATGTCAAGATAACCCATCAATATCAAGTTGTGATGGACGGTCGCCATGTGGATCCCCAATAATATGAGCTAATCCCATGGGAGTTCCATCCAACTTACAATATGTGTCGATCCAATGTACAACTTTCCGACGAACGGGCCCCCCCAATAATATGAGCTGGACCATATCCGCGGGTAGCATCTCATACATTGATCGTTGATGGAAGGTAGGAACATTTAAACAATATTTAAATTTCCTTTATTTATCTTGATATCAATTTTAAATCATATTTAAAATGAGGGATTTTAATTTTGAAAATTTGTCTCATCATTTAAAATTTGTATGCTTGTGGGATTCATACAATTTAGTCTAAACATGCATACAACGATAATATCATATATTATATTTTAGGATTATCGATTCCATTACTAATCGACCCGTGGTTGCCAATCACGAGTCTAAGTCCAATCCTAGGTGATATTCAAGTATGCAATGCAATCCTATTACATTGTGCTTCCAATTTACATTTCTTCAGTCTTTATCATTGCTTGCTGGTCCCACCTCCATCTTCAAAAACTCCCACTATTTCTAGTGAATTTACAATAAATTACTATGACAAATAAAGAGATACATTGTAGGGGTGGGAACGGGCCATAAACCAGGCCCACTTTTATTACAAATGATAAAATCAAATTTGGGCCATAAACCAGGCCCATTAATAAAACCCAACAATCAATAATAAAGTCAAATGTAAACAACCTAACATACACCTATAATATTGGTCATGGCAATCGATCATCCTTATCCAATAATATTTAATTCAAAAATTAATTTATTGGATATCATGCAATGACAATAAATATAAATAGATAAAATCATATTTCATACATAAAATCTTATTTTATATATAAAATCATATTTTATCTAGTTTATCCATAAAATCATATTTTACATATAAAATCCAATTTTATACATAAAATCATATTTTATTATCAATTGTACCAAAATTAATAATTAAAGATTTAATTTATGGGATTAAATTTATAAATTTCCAAAATTCAAAATTTATACAAAAATTAATTTTCTTAAAAATTTTGGGCTCAAACAATTTTGACCCATTGCCTCGTGGACCAACTGAAACAATTTTCAATCGGGCCAAAAACTGGGCCCAAAACCATTTTGGGCTAGAATTCATAATTCACGAAAAAATTTAATTTTTAATAAAAAAAAAATTTTCTGGGCAGCTCGGGACAATCCCGAGCTGCCCGCCCGTCGCTGGGCTGGACTCGTCCAGCCCAGCCGCTGGGCCGCTCCATGCGGCCCAGCTGCGCGGGCTAGGGCAACGCTTGCCCTAGATCGCGCAGGGCTGCTGCGTGCAGCCCATCTGCGCGCAGCCAAGCTGCGCGCAGGGCTGCACGCGGCGCTGCCCGCTGCCTTCGGGCAGCGGGCAGCCCCGAAAATATATATATATATATATTTTTTTTCCGTTTTATTTTTCTGAAAAATCGAGGCTTTGTACAATCGATAAAATTTTAATCGTAAAATCCGAGAACAGCCTGGCTCTGATACCACTGTTGGAACACGGTCGTTCTCCGAATTTAAAAAGAAAGTGATACCCGGTGCAGCGGAAGTTTTAAAATTTTATATGGAACGATTCCATATGGGTATCAAATTCCTACGATTAAAATTGATAATATAAAATTTAAACAATATAAATTTTACCTTAAAATCTCGAAACGAGATTATGGACACCAACAGATTAAACTGCTCTTGTTGTATATCCCAGGAACTGATGAACGAACAATTCTTCAATCAGGTCCACGAACAGAAGTTTAATCCCTCTGATAGACTGCACTAGAAAGTCTATCAGAAGTTTCTAAAAAGAGATAGAACAGATATGATCTGCTAATTCAGACTGCAAATTCGAAATTCGCAGACTGAAAATTCTCCAAGACAGAGAGAGGGGGGCGGCCGAAATTCCTAGACTGGAGGCTAGGGTTTTTGAAAATCTGAGTGTAAGTTGTGTGTAATTTCTGTACTGCAATAACTTATTTATAATGTGGGCTGCTAACAGCTTAGGGCCCATTAGTCCTAAGTTCAAGCCTGACAAGCAAAGCCCGCATGTTCAAAAATTAATATAAAATTCATCGTGACTCAGATTGATAAACCAATTTCACCAATGTGCACAGAAACCATTTCTGCATCTTTTAAAGTCAAGATAAATTTTCTGAATTCGAATTCAGTGGTTTCCAAAAATGTCCATCACTATGTCATTTTAGGAAATCTTACTCCCTCTACTCTTAAATAAGAAGTCCCACTTCTTTATTCACTAAATTTAACTCTTTAAATTTAATTATCTCAATGGGGATTAAAAATCCATTAATTGTGTGACCCTCAATGGTTCAGGGATACAGCTAGCCGTGGGCTCACAGCTCCTTGTGACTCGGAACAACAATTTCCGACTTGCCCATCGAATCATGGTAAGAGCGCCTAGAAACATCGCCCCATGATTCCCTAGGTATCACTGATAGTGCCTGCAAGAACCAATAGATTTTGGTTAGCGTACAGTACGGTCCCTTCATCCAAATATCCCGATCGAATCAACAACCATTGGTAAATCGAGAGTCATTCGAGATTCGATAACTATGCAATGCATCTTGAAGATCAAATAGTGACATCGCATGTGCTACTAAGAAACCATTTCTTAAAACACATCATGTACTCTGGCCAGAGATTCGTCATACTAATATCTCCTCAGATTTCATAGGATATCCACACTCGCAAGTATGTGGTGAATCCTTGACAACAAAGCATCGACTCCTATATGTGTCGTAACTGTACCCAATCCCGACACCTGATGACCCCAATAGAGTCGGTAAACGAGTCAAAGTACAGTACTAGCATATAGAGTCTCAATGATGTTTCAAGTAGTAAGGACTAATGGTGTACAACCAAAACCGCGGACTTTATCCACTCGATAAGTGATAACCACTTGGAAAGTCCGGATAGGGTAGTTCAATCATTCATCGTATGAATATCCATTTGCATGCTTTGAACATCTCTATGTTCCATACCAATGAAACGTGGTACTCGGCATCGCAAATGCTAGTCTCAATCTCGAGCGATCCTTATCCTTATTAACGGACGGCTCAATCGACTAGGAACTGTTTAGAATATACAGTGACTATAAGATGTGTTTGTAAGAGTGGGTGCCCAGTGAGCCAACTGTGTGGCTATGGGCTTTGTTGACTCTTTGTATAAACAATCTTTTGTTTAATATTATTTACACTTTTATGGCAATGACTTTATATTACTTCATATTGTTATATTGTGATATACTATTGTTGTTTTGATAAAGACCTTGAATATACTATAGTGTATGTAAGATGTGGTAGAACATGGAGATGTCTATCATGAAATACATCTTATAGTCACTGTATATTCTAAAACCGTTCCTAGTCGATTGAGCCGTCCGATAATAAGGATAAGGATCGCTCGAGTTTGAGACTAGCATTTGCGATGCGGAGTACCACGTTTCATTGGTAGGGAACATGGAGATGTTCGAAGCATGCAAATGGATATTCATAGGATGAATAGTCGAACTACCCTATCCGGACTTTCCAAGTGGTTATCACTTATCGAGTGGATAAAGTCCGCGGTTTTGGTTGTACACCATTAGTCCTTACGACTTGAAACATCATGGAGACTCTATATGCTAGTACTGTGCTTTGACTCGTTTACCGACTCTGAGGGGGTCATCAGGTGTCGAGATTGGGTACAGTTACGACACATATAGGAGTCAATGCATTGTTGTCAAGGATTCACCACATACTTGCGAGTGTGGATATCCTATGCGATCTGAGGAGATATTAGTGTGACAAATCTCTGGCCAGAGTACTTGATGTGATTTAAGAAATGGTTTCTTAGTAGCACATGCGATGTCACTAATTTGATCTTCAAGATGCATTGCATAGTTATCGAATCTTGAGCGACTCTCGATATACCAATGGTTGTTGATTCGATCGGGATATTTGGATGAAGGGACCGTACTGTACGTTAACCAAAATCTATTGGTTCTTGTAGGCACTATCAGTGATACCTAGGGAATCATGGGGCGATGTTGCTAGGCGCTTTACCATGATTCGTTGGGCAAGTCGGAAAGTGTTGTTCCGAGTCACAAGGAGTTGTGAGCCCACGGCTAGCTGTATCCCTGAACCATTGAGGGTCACACAGTGTAATGGAGTTTTAATCCCCGTTGAGATAGTTAAATTTAAAGAGTTAAATTTAATGAACTAAGGAGTTGGACTTCTTAAATAAGAGTAAGGGAGTAGGATTTCCTAAAATGACATAGGGATGGACATTTTTGGAAACCACTGAATTCGGATTCAGGAAAATTTATTTTGACTTTAAAACGTGCAGAAATGGTTTCTGTGCACATTGGTGAAATCGTTTCATCAATCGGAGTCACGATGAATTTTATATTAATTTCTGAACGAGTGGGCTTTGCTTGTCGGGCCCCAGCTTATGATTAATGGGCCCTAAGGTGTTAGTGGCCTGCATTATAAATAAGTTATTTCAGTACAGAAATTACATACAACAGGTCATAATTTTTGAGACAGGATTTTCGAAACCCTAGCCCCTCTCAAAAACGTTTTCGGCCGCCCCTCCCTCCCTCTGCCCGAGAAAATTCCGGTCTGTGATTTTGAATCGCAGTAAGGAATAACGAATCAAATTCGTGTATTCTCTTCGCAGAAAACTTCTGATAGATTTCTAGTGCAATCTATCAGAGGGATTAAACCTCTGTTCGTGGACCTGATTGAAGGCGTTCATCGGTTCCAGGGAGAGACAACAAGAGCAGAATTGTTCTGTTGGTGTCCATTAATCTCGTTGCGAGATTTGAGGTAAAATTTATTTAATTGTTATTTAAATTTTACACACACGTAATTCAATCGATGAACGGTTGATACCCACACCATGGAATCGTTCCATGAGAAAAATTTTAAACTTCCGCTGCACCGGGTATCAATCGTAATTGGTCTGGGAACTCGCCAGTTTTCCAACAGTGGTATCAGAGCCAGGTTGCTCAGATCAATCGATTGAATTAATCAATTGTACAAAATTTTTGAGTCTCGGTTTTTGAAACAAAATAAATATTTTTAATAAAAAAAAAAAAAATTTTTTTCCGGGGGCAAAACCCGGGCAGCGATTGGATCGCTGCCCGGAAGGGGCAGCGATGGTCGCTGCCCCCAGGGGCGGCGCACGGCGCCGCCCAAAGGGGGCGCACGGCGCCGCCCAGGGCGGCGACCGTCGCCGCCCAGGGCGGCGCACGGCGCTGCCCAGCGCAGCGCTGGGCGCTGCGCAGGGCAGCGCTCGGCGCCGCCCAGCGGCGGCGCCAGGCGCCGCCAGGGCAGCAAGCGTTGCTGCCCTAAGGGGGCAGCCGGGCTGCCCCGGCCCGCGCCCCGGGTGCGGGCCAACCCGGGAGTGTCCCGGGTGGCCCGCGGGAATAATTAATATTTTATTAAAAATTAATTTTAATATGTTAAAATTTTATTTTTGGTCCGGTCAAAAATTGTTTTTGATTGGTTCACGAGATTTCGGATCGAATTGTTCGAGTCCGTAAATTTTAAAATTGATTTTGGATAAATTTGAAATTTACGGACTCGAACAATTCGATCCGAAATCTCGTGAACCAATCAAAAACAATTTTTGACCGGACCAAAAATAAAATTTTAACATATTAAAATTAATTTTTAATAAAATATTAATTTTTCCCGCGGGCCACCCGGGACACTTTATTAAAAATTAATTTTAATATGTTAAAATTTTATTTTTGGTCCGGTCAAAAATTGTTTTTGATTGGTTCACGAGATTTCGGATCGAATTGTTCGAGTCCGTAAATTTTAAAATTGATTTTGGATAAATTTGAATTTTTGGAAAATTTTAATATTTTATCCGTAAATTGAATTTTGAAATCAATTATTTTGGTACAATTGATGATAAGATATGATCTTATGATATATTGAGTAAAATATGATTTTATTTGTAAAATTGGATTTTATAGATAAAATATGATTTTATTTGATATGGAGATAAAATATGATTTTATATGTGAAATGTGATTTTATATATAAAATATGATTTTATCTTGTTTAAATTTGAATTGCCACAGCATGTTATCCAATAAATTAATTTTGAATTAAATGTTATTGGATAAGGATGATCGATTGCCATGACCAATTTTGTAGGTGTATGTTAGGAATTTACATTTTGTCTTTATTGTTGTTGGTTTTATTAATGGGCCTGGTTTATGGCCCGATATGAATGTCATATGTAATAAAAGTGGGCTTGGTTTATAGCCCGTTCCCACCCCCTAAAAATGTATCCCCTACTTGTCATTGTTATTTATTGTAAATACATTAGATTTAGTGGGAGATCAAGATTTGAAGATGGTGGGCCCAGCAGACAATGAAGACTGAAGAAATGTAAATTGGAAGCATATGTAATAGGATTGCATTTGCATACTGCATATTACCTAGGATTGGACTAAGACCCGTGATTGGCAACCACGGGTCAATTAGAAATGGAATCGATCATCCTATATAATATGTGATATTATGATTGTATGCATGTTTAGACATAAATTGCGTGAATCCGGCAATGCATGCAATAAATTAAATATGATGAGACAAATATTTTATAAATAAAATCCCTCATTTTAAATATGATTTAAAATTTATATCAAGATAAATAAAGGAAATTTAAATATTGTTTAAATGTTCCTACCTTCCATCAACGGTCAATGTATGTGATGCTACCCGCGGATACGGTCCGGCTCATATTATTGGGGGGGCCCGTCCGTCGGAAAGCTGTACATTGGATCGAAAAATGTTGTAAGTTGGGTGGAACTCCCATGGGATCGGCTCATATTATTGGGGATCCACATGGCGACCGTCCATCACAACTTAATATTGATGGGTCATCTTGACATGTCACTTTAAACGGCGTCATATTATTGGGCCCTTATTGGACATGAGGTAAATACATGGGGGTTGCTTTGGAAGCAATTGGGCTCTACCTTTTGAGAATTATGGTTGGCTGATATTATTCGGGACCATAAGTTTGTCAATTGGACTCCATGTTCTCACTAAGGAAAAAGTTTCCCGTTTTCACTAGAGGGTGGTGAAATCGTTAAAATAGTGGGAGTGAGATTCATAAAATTAAATTCGCCTATTTTATGTCTTAGTAAATTGTTAAACAATCATTGATATATGTCTGTTTTTCCTTTTCAGTATTTCATACAATGAATTCGCGAAATCCTTTATTCTCGATCCTCGAACAAAACAAGCTGACTGGCGCCAACTATACGGAATGGTTCCGGAAGTTGAAGATTGTCTTAACTTCGGAGAAAATGCTCTACGTGTTAGAGAAAGCACCTCCGAAGGAAGCACCAGCTGACATAAGTCCGGAGGAATTGGCCAAACTTGATGCATGGTGTGACCATGACATCAAGACCAAATGCTATATGCAAGCCTCGATGTCTGATGAACTCCAGAGGCGATTTGAGGACACGGTGAATGCTGCTGACATTCACACGCAACTCAAGGAACTTTTTGGGGCTCAGTCGAGGGCTGAAAGGTTCTCTACTGTTAAGGAGTTGATGACGTGCCGCATGCGTGAAGGGACTTCGGTCCGTGATCATGGGGTACGAGTGATTTGGCTCATACAGAAGTTAGCGACCCTTGATTTGGTGTTGGAGCATGAACTCAATGTGGACTTGCTGCTTCTATCTCTTCCTTCTTCATTTGATGGATTCGTGATAAATTTTAATATGAACAAGATAGAGGCCACCCTTGAAGAGATGGTCAATATGCTCGTTACATATGAATCCACACTTAAGAAGGATAAGCCAGCTTTCTTGGTGGGCTCCTCATCTTCTGCTAAGAAGGGGCCAAGTATGAAGGGCAAGAAACGTTCTGCCCCACCCAAGAAAGTGGAACCCGAGAAGAAGCAAAAGACAAAGGCTTCAAACGATGGAAAATCCAAGGATGTTTGCCATTACTGCAAGAAGCCGGGTCATTGGAAGCGCAACTGCAAGGAGTATCTTGAGCAGTTGGGAACTGCAAAGGGTATGTTCTATATCGAAATAAACATGTCACTTAATACAACTTCTTGGGTATTGGATACCGGATGTGGATCTCACATTTGCAATGATTTGCAGGTGATGACAAGAAGTCGTAGGCTTAGAATGGGTGAGACCCAGCTGAGGCTCGGGAATGGTTCCAGAGTTGAAGCTACGGCCATTGGAGATGTTTGTTTGATTTTGCAGAATGGTTTTAAATTATTGTTGAGAGATGTTTTATTTGTGCCAGATTTAATTAAAAACATTATTTCTATTTCTATGCTTGATAGAGATGGTTATTCTTGTAATTTTGTGAATGGGATTTGCAATATTTACAAGAATGAATGTTTAATTGGAAATGGACAACTTGAAAACGATCTATACAATTTAAAACTAAAAGACGTTCCAGTAAATTGTATTGACAAACCGGCGACAACAAACAAAAGGAAAATCGATAGTCAAAACCCGGCAAACCTTTGGCACGCTAGACTAGGTCATATTTCCTCAAGGAGGATGAACAAGCTAGTGGGAGAGGGCATGTTTGATATGTCTGATATTAACTCTCTACCTACTTGTGAATCCTGCCTAAAAGGGAAAATGACTAAATCTCCTTTTAAGGGGAAGCCTGAACGTAGTCAAAATCTGCTGGATTTGATCCATACAGATGTTTGTGGTCCATTTAGAGTAGGGACTCAACATGGCCACACCTACTTCATTACCTTTACTGATGATTATTCTAGGTATGGGTATTTATATTTAATGAAATATAAGTCTGAAGCATTTGAAAAGTTCAAAGAATTCAAGGCTGAAGTAGAAAACAAGCTAGGTAAAAGTATTAAAGCACTTCGATCGGATCGAGGTGGAGAATACTTGAGTACCGAGTTTTTGGACTATCTAAAAGAGAATGGGATTCTCTCTCAGTGGACTCCTCCTATGACACCACAGCTTAATGGTGTATCGGAGCGTCGTAATCGAACTTTGTTGGACATGGTTCGATCTATGATGAGCTTCACTGAGCTTCCACCTTCGTTTTGGGGCTATGCGCTTGAGACGGCGGTATTGTTGTTGAACAACGTCCACACTAAAGCAGTGGACAAAACACCATACGAGTTATGGAATGGCAAAGCTCCTAAGTATTCGTACTTGAGGATTTGGGGATGTCCTGCTTACGTGAAGCGGACAGTGGGAGATAAGTTGGATAGTCGATCCAGCTTGTGTTATTTTGTGGGGTATCCGAAGAATTCAATCGGATATTATTTCTATTATCCTGCTGAAACAAAGGTGTTTGTTTCACGGAATGCCACCTTCTTGGAGAAGGAGTTCTTATTGGATAAGAAAGGCGAGATGATGGAACTCGAAGAAGTTCGAGAAGAACCCGAAATACAAAATAACGATCCCACACCTCAGGAACCATTGCTGGACACGCCTGCACCTAGAAGATCCGAGAGGACTTCTAGACCTCCAGTTCGATATGGTCTTCTTCTTGAAGAGGGTCAAGATGAACCCGACATTGGATGTGATCCAAGAAGCTTCAAGGAAGCAATTTCTGATGCGGATTCGAATTTATGGCTTGAAGCTATGCAATCAGAATTGGATTCGATGCATACTAACCAAGTCTGGTCTTTAGTGGATCCTCCCGATGGAATTGTTCCAATAGGGTGTAAATGGATCTACAAAAGAAAGCTTGGGCCTGATGGTAAGATATTGACTTACAAGGCGCGATTGGTGGCGAAAGGTTATACTCAAAGGCAAGGAGTTGACTATGATGAAACCTTTTCACCAGTCGCAATGTTCAAGTCCATAAGAATCCTAATTGCCATAGCTGCATGGTATGACTATGAGATATGGCAAATGGATGTGAAGACTGCTTTTCTTAATGGAGACATTAAGGAGGAAATCTATATGAAGCAGCCTGAGGGGTTCACATCCATGGGAAGCGAGCATAAGGTATGCAAGCTTCAGAGATCAATTTATGGTCTAAAACAAGCATCAAGAAGTTGGAACCAGAAATTTGATGAAACAATAAAAGATTTTGGTTTCATCAAGAACCCGGAGGAACCTTGCGTGTAAAAGAAAGTAGTTAAGGATGCGGTGACATTCTTAGTACTTTATGTTGATGACATCCTACTCATTGGGAATGATGTAGGGATGTTGCAGTCAACAAAGATATGGTTATCAGGTAGATTTTCGATGAAGGATTTGGGTGAGGCATCCTACATTCTTGGGATACAGATCTATAGGGATAGATCTAAGAGAATGATAGGACTCACTCAATCAACCTACATCGATACCATATTGAAACGGTTTTCAATGGATGGGTCCAAGAGAGGACATCTACCCATGTGTCATGGAGTTTCTCTATCCAAGTCTATGTGTCCCAAGACTGATGCAGAGATAGAGAATATGACACATGTACCATATGCGTCAGCTATAGGTAGTATCATGTATGGGATGATATCTACCAGACCGGATGTAGCATTTGCTCTGAGTGTCACGAGCAGATATCAGTCTAATCCTGGTCAGATGCATTGGAAAGCCGTGAAGGACATTCTTAAGTACTTGCGAAGGACTAAGAATATGTTCATGGTTTATGGAGGACGAGAACTCAAACTGGAAGGCTATACCGACTCTAGCTTCCAAAGTGATGTGGATGACTCGAAGTCAACCTCTGGATTTGTGTTCATGCTCAATGGTGGTGCTGTCTCTTGGAAGAGTTCCAAGCAGGACACCACAGCGGATTCCACCACTGAGGCTGAATACATTGCAGCATCAGCTGCTGCTAAAGAGGCCGTTTGGATGAGGAATTTCGTCCAAGAGTTGGGCGTCATTCCTGAATTTGTTGGTCCAGTCCCGGTGTACTGCGACAACACGGGTGCCGTTGCTCAAGCAAAGGAACCAAGGTCTCATCAAAGATCCAAACACGTACTGAGGAAATACCACATAATCCGGGAGATTGTGGAAAGAGGAGACATCAGTGTCGAACGAGTGGCCTCTGCAGACAATATCGCTGATCCACTTACTAAGCCTTTGCCAGGACCATTGTTTGACAAACATCGCGAAGCAATGGGTCTACATAGTATGACTAGTTGGCTATAGGGCAAGTGGGAGATTGTAAGAGTGGGTGCCCAGTGAGCCAACTGTGTGGCTATGGGCTTTGTTGACTCTTTGTATAAACAATCTTTTGTTTAATATTATTTACACTTTTATGGCAATGACTTTATATTACTTCATATTGTTATATTGTGATATACTATTGTTGTTTTGATAAAGACCTTGAATATACTATAGTGTATGTAAGATGTGGTAGAACATGGAGATGTCTATCATGAAATACATCTTATAGTCACTGTATATTCTAAAACCGTTCCTAGTCGATTGAGCCGTCCGATAATAAGGATAAGGATCGCTCGAGTTTGAGACTAGCATTTGCGATGCGGAGTACCACGTTTCATTGGTAGGGAACATGGAGATGTTCGAAGCATGCAAATGGATATTCATAGGATGAATAGTCGAACTACCCTATCCGGACTTTCCAAGTGGTTATCACTTATCGAGTGGATAAAGTCCGCGGTTTTGGTTGTACACCATTAGTCCTTACGACTTGAAACATCATGGAGACTCTATATGCTAGTACTGTGCTTTGACTCGTTTACCGACTCTGAGGGGGTCATCAGGTGTCGAGATTGGGTACAGTTACGACACATATAGGAGTCAATGCATTGTTGTCAAGGATTCACCACATACTTGCGAGTGTGGATATCCTATGCGATCTGAGGAGATATTAGTGTGACAAATCTCTGGCCAGAGTACTTGATGTGATTTAAGAAATGGTTTCTTAGTAGCACATGCGATGTCACTAATTTGATCTTCAAGATGCATTGCATAGTTATCGAATCTTGAGCGACTCTCGATATACCAATGGTTGTTGATTCGATCGGGATATTTGGATGAAGGGACCGTACTGTACGTTAACCAAAATCTATTGGTTCTTGTAGGCACTATCAGTGATACCTAGGGAATCATGGGGCGATGTTGCTAGGCGCTTTACCATGATTCGTTGGGCAAGTCGGAAAGTGTTGTTCCGAGTCACAAGGAGTTGTGAGCCCACGGCTAGCTGTATCCCTGAACCATTGAGGGTCACACAGTGTAATGGAGTTTTAATCCCCGTTGAGATAGTTAAATTTAAAGAGTTAAATTTAATGAACTAAGGAGTTGGACTTCTTAAATAAGAGTAAGGGAGTAGGATTTCCTAAAATGACATAGGGATGGACATTTTTGAAAACCACTGAATTCGGATTCAGGAAAATTTATTTTGACTTTAAAACGTGCAGAAATGGTTTCTGTGCACATTGGTGAAATCGTTTCATCAATCGGAGTCACGATGAATTTTATATTAATTTCTGAACGAGTGGGCTTTGCTTGTCGGGCCCCAGCTTATGATTAATGGGCCCTAAGGTGTTAGTGGCCTGCATTATAAATAAGTTATTTCAGTACAAAAATTACATACAACAGGTCATAATTTTTGAGACAGGATTTTCGAAACCCTAGCCCCTCTCAAAAACGTTTTCGGCCGCCCCTCCCTCCCTCTGCCCGAGAAAATTCCGGTCTGTGATTTTGAATCGCAGTAAGGAATAACGAATCAAATTCGTGTATTCTCTTCGCAGAAAACTTCTGATAGATTTCTAGTGCAATCTATCAGAGGGATTAAACCTCTGTTCGTGGACCTGATTGAAGGCGTTCATCGGTTCCAGGGAGAGACAACAAGAGCAGAATTGTTCTGTTGGTGTCCATTAATCTCGTTGCGAGATTTGAGGTAAAATTTATTTAATTGTTATTTAAATTTTACACACACGTAATTCAATCGATGAACGATTGATACCCACACCATGGAATCGTTCCATGAGAAAAATTTTAAACTTCCGCTGCACCGGGTATCAATCGTAATTGGTCTGGGAACTCGCCAGTTTTCCAACAGTGTTTCATGATAGCCATCCCCATGTGCCACCACATCTTACATACACTATAGTATATTCAAGGTCTTCATCTAAACATCTTATAGTATGTCACAACATAATAATATGATAAAATATAAAGTAAATGCCATTATAAAAGTGTAAATTATATTAAACAAAAGATTGTTTATACATAGAGTCATAAAAGCCCTTAGCCACAAGTTGGCTCACCGGGCACCCACTCTTTCATATGCGTCATGTTTGCATGGTCCAAAAGATAAATTTTTCGTGCATGATGGGTATTTGTTTAAGGAAGATAAATTGTGTGTGCTTAAATCGTCCATTCGTGAGTTACTTGTTAGGGAATCACATGGGGAAGGTTTGATGGGACATTTTGGTGTGGCTAAAACTTATGATACTTTGCATGAACATTTTTATTGGCCACATATGAAGCATAATGTTGAGAATATTTTTTTTTTTTTAAATGATGTTGAGAATATTTGTGAGAAGTGTGTGACTTGTAGGAAAGCTAAGTCTAAGACACAACCATATGGATTGTATACTCCACTTCCTGTTCCTAGTGAACCATGGGTAGACATTTCTATGGATTTTGTTTTAGGATTACCAAGGTCTTAGAAGGGGAGGGATTCTGTGTTTGTGGTGGTTGATAAATTTTCTAAGATGACTCATTTTATTGCGTGTCATAAATCTGATGATGCATCTCATGTTGCGAACTTGTTCTTTAATGAAATTGTTAGATTGCATGGCATGCCTAGGAGTATTGTGTCTGATAGAGATACTCGTTTCTTGAGCTACTTTTGGAAAACATTATGGTGCAAGCTTGGTACTAAATTACTGTTTTCAACTACATGTCATCCTCAAAAGGATGGTCAAACTGAGGTTGTAAATAGAACGTTAGGAACTTTGTTGCGTACTATAATAAAAAAGAATTTGAAGAGTTGGGAAGAATGTTTGCCATTTGTTGAGTTTCCTATAATCGCAGTGTGCATTCTACTACAAATATTTCGCCATTTGAAATTGTGTATGGTTTTAATCCTTTAACCCCATTGGATTTAATGTCTTTTCCTATGAGCGAAGGGGTTAACATGGATGGAAAGAAAAATGCTGAATTTGTGAGAAATTTTCATGAGAAAGTTAAGGCAAACATTGAAAAGAAGAACTTGCAATACTCGAAGAAAGCAAATAAAGGTAAAAATAAGGTTGTATTTGAACCGGGTGATTGGGTTTGGTTGCATTTGTGGAAGGAGCGTTTTCCGGAGAAGCGGCTTTCTAAGTTGTTACCTAGAGGCGATGGACCTTTTCAAGTCTTGGAGCGGATCAATGACAATGCCTACAAATTAGACTTTCCAGGTGAGTATAATGTAAGTACTACTTTTAATGTTTCTGACTTATCGTTGTTTGATGTAGGTGATGATCGAGATTTGAGAACAAATCCTTTTCAAGAAGGGGAGGATGATGCGATTACAGATAGCTTGTATGTTGATCACGTGGCTAAGGATCAGTTGGAGATGCCTAGAGGACCAATTACGAGAGGTCGAGCTAAGAGATTCAAAGATGCGCTTCATTAATTGATGATGAATTGTCAAGAAGGCATTGGAATGCTTGAAGATCACTTTGAAGGATGTTACAATATGATTGAAGTCCAAAGAAGTCAAGAAAGTAGAGAAAATGTCAAAGAGAACACAAAAATAGGTGACAAAGCCCGAAAGGCATGCGCGTCCGTGCCTTGTTCCACGCGCGCCCGCGCATCCTTGCAGGTTTGAATACTTTGAGGCAGAGTGTTATACGCGCCTGCGCTACTTCCACGCGCGCCCGCGTGTCAGTCCAGAGAGTTATGCACACCCGCGCGTCAACTTCGTGGCCCGCGCCTGACCCAAGTGTTTTCAAGATTTTTGGAAAGAGTCTTATGCGCGCCCGCGCCTGTACTCTCTCTCACACAGTTCGGAATTTTGTGTGTGTGCGAGACTTTTTGATATTTTTGGCATGATTTTTTTTATTTTGAGTCTTTTATTCCTACTAGGAAACTTTTAGGAAGATATTATCATATCTTTAGATATATTTTTGAATTATTTCGCGATATCTTTTATTATTTGTAGTTGTATTATAAATACAACAAAAACATTCATAATTAATATAGAATTCAGATTTTTGATATTGATCAATTAAAATTCTCTATAGAATTTTTATTAAGCTTTTTGCTTACTCAAAAATAAAACTTATCAAAGTTTTCAACTTTGTGGCGTTTGTCGTTTGATTATCCTCGTGGATTGTCAGAAACAGGTTTTCTGAAGGTCCCTTTGTGATCAATTGTTTTCTCTTCGTGATTGTTTGTTGCTAGTTTCAAGTAAGCTATAGGTGAATAATCCAAACCTATTACTTGTTTTCAAGATTGGGCAAATTTCTTGTTTTCTTTTGTTATTGGATTGAGGGTACGATTTTAATATAGTCGTGTTTTCCTTCCATACATTAAGAATTCATATCAGGGAAATAGTTCAAGAGGCAGGGGAACAGTTCTTCTAGTTCCAGTGGTTCCAAGCAGTTTGGTTCAGGATAGAGTTCCGGATCTTCATCTTTGTTCTGCAATAAGTGTGGGGGTAGACACTCCCCGGATCAATGTGTAGGAGTCTTTGGGAACTGCAATACCTGTCAGCAACCGGGACACTTTTCTAAGGTATGCCCTCAACGTAGTAGAGATCGATCTCAGAGTCGGAGTTCATCTAGACCTACAACTCAGCATGAGATATAGTCTTCGGCAGTTCACTCCTTCCAGACTCAACAGCAGAACAGACAGGGAGGGAACCCAAATGCAAACTAGCCTCCGAGACAGCAGGCACGAGTCTTTGCTTTGATAGAGGATCAGGCTCAGGCAGCACCGGAAGATGTTATAGCAGGTATCTGTTTGATTTTCGGTTATTCTGCTCATGTATTGATAGATACAGGCGCTTCTCATTCCTTTATCTCTGAAAAATTTGTGTTGATGCATGCTTTGCAAACTGAGTTGTTGCCTACTGTAGTAGCTGTTACTTCACCTTTGGGTGGAGGAATTGTTTCTGTCAGATTAGTCAAAAACTGTGAACTCTGTTCTGAGGGAAATTTGTTAGAGTTTGACTGTATTGTACTTGGGCTTTCAGATTTTGACTGTATTGTTTGTATAGATGCTTTAACCAAGTACAGGGAAACCGTCGATTGCTTTCTGAAGGTTGTCAGATTCAGACCTAAAATGGCAGACGAGTGGAAAATATTTGGTAAGGGTTCTTGATCTAGAATTCCTTTGATTCCAGTGTTATCTATGACTCGTTTGTTACAGAGAGGTGCAGAGGGATTTTTGGTTTATGCAGTTGATGTACAAAAATATAGCCCTGAATTGCTTGATATACCAGTGGTTAGAGAATTTGTTGATGTGTTTCCGGAAGATATTCCTGGATTGCCGCCTATTCGAGAGATCGAATTCAGTATCGATTTATTGTTAGGTACTCAACTTATTTCCAAAGCTCCGTATCGTATGGCACCAATCAAATTGAGAGAATTGAAGGAGCAGCTTGAGGATTTGATTGCCAAGGGATACATCAGACCTAGTGTATCGCCTTGGGGTGCTCTTGTTCTGTTTGTTCGGAAGAAGGATGGTTCTATGCGGCTCTATATTGACTACCGTCAACTGAATCAGGCTACAATAAAGAACAGGTATCGTTTACCTAGAATAGATGACATTTTTGATTAACTGCAAGGTTCTTATGTTTATTCGAAGATTGATCTGAGGTCAGGTTATCATCAGCTGAGAGTGCGAGAGGAAGATGTTCCTAAGACCGCATTCAGAACGAGGTATGATCATTTCGAGTTTATAGTCATGCCGTTAGGTTTGACTAACGCTCCAACGATTTTTATGGGTTTGATGAACCGTATCTTTCAGCGCTATTTAGATGAGTTTGTTATTATCTTCATCGATGATATTTTTATCTACTCAAAGAACCGTACTGACCATGCAGAGCATTTGAGGATCATCTTGCAGATTTTGCAAGTTGAACATTTGTTTGCCAAACTATCTAAATGTGAGTTCTGGTTGGATCGATTTGTCTTCCTCGGTCATATTATTTCTAGAGATGGGATTTCTTTCGATCCCAACAAGATTGAAGCGGTTATGAATTGGCCTAGACCGACATCAGTACCTGAGATCCGGAGATTTATGGGTTTAGCTGGTTATTATCGCGGATTCATCGAGGGATTCTTGTCTATTGCCAAGCCAATTACCCAACTAACTCAGAAGAATGCGCCTTTTATCTAGACTGCAGATTGCGAGGCTAGATTTGTTGATTTGAAGAGGAGACTGACCAGTGCTCCGATTCTTTCTATTCCAAAAGGTACTGGAGGTTTCATAGTCTATTGTGATGCTTCAAACCAAGGCTTGGGATGTGTTCTTATGCAATATAAGCATGTGATAGCGTATGCATCGAGGCAGCTGAAGCCGCACGAGACTCGTTATCTGGTTCATGATATTGAACTCGCTGAGATCGTCTTTGCTCTAAAGATATGACATCACTATCTTTATGGTGAGTCTTTCGAGATCTTTTCCAACCATAAGAGCCTTAAATACTTGTTTTCACAGGCAGATCTGAATATGAGACAGAAAATATGGTTAGATCTATTGAAGGATTTTGACTTTGTGATCAAGTATTACCCGGAAAAGTCGAATGCAGTTGCAGATGCCTTGAGCCGAAAGCTATGTTCTTTATCTCTTTCTACTATCGGTGTTTCTCAGTTGATCGATGATTGTTGCACTTTTGGATTAGAGTTTGAAACAGATAGGAAGACTATCAGAGTATTTGCTATTCAATCTGAGCCAGAGTTAATTATTTTGATCAAAGAAGCACAGAAGTCTGATCCGAGCACTCAGATTTTAGTAGAGAAAGTCAGATCTGGGCATCAGTCTGAATTCCAGGTTAGAGATGACGTCTTGTTTGTGAATAACCATATTGTTGTGCCTGATATTTCGGAGTTGAGGCAGTGTATTCTTCAAGAGGCACATTGCAGTCGGTTCAGTGTTCATCCTGGAGGTCGGAAGATGTACAACGATCCGAAAAATCAGTTTTGGTGGAAGATAATGAAGAGAGATGTTGCGAGGTTTGTATCTCGATGTTTGAACTGTCAGCAAGTGAAAGCAGAAAGGAAACAACCGGGTGGTCTGTTGCACAGTCTATCTTTTCTTGAATGGAAATAGGATCACATTTCTATGGATTTTGTCACGAAGCTACCGCGATTTGTTCAAGGATGCGATGCTATTTGGGTAGTGATCGACAGATTGACGAAGTCTGCTTGCTTTATTCCGTACAGGATGTCGTATCGTCACGATCAGATGGCTGAGTTGTATGTTAGCAACGTTGTGAGATTGCATTGTGCGCCGAAATAGATTGTTTCATACCGAGACCCTAGATTCACTTCGCACATTTAGCATAGTCTTCAGGAGGCACTTGGTACTCGATTGCATCTGAGTACAGCTTATCATCCTCAGACCGATGGACAGTCAGAGCGGACTATCCAGACGTTAGAGGACATGCTTCGAGCAGTGGTGCTAGACTTTGGCACTAGTTGGTAGGATTCTTTGCCTCTTGTCGAGTTTTCTTACAACAACAGAATCCAAGAAAGTATCGGTATGGCGCCTTTTGAGGCTTTGTATGGAAAGAAGTGCCGATCCCCGTTGTTTTGGGATGATTTGTTCGAGTCACCTGATTTGGTACCGGATATGCTTCGAGATATGGTAGAGCAAGTTAAGATCATTCAGTCTAGAATGAAGTCAGCTCAGGATAGACAGGCAAAGTATGCGAATGTCAGACGTAGACCTCTGAGTTTTGAGTAGGAATACCAGGTTTACCTTAAGATTTCTCCTTTCAGAGGCACTGTCAGATTTGGTAAGAGAGGGAAATTATCTCCAAGATTCATCGGACCGTACGAGATTCTCGAGAAGTTAGGCGATCTTGTGTGATAACCGTGAAAATTTATAACATACTAAAATACTTATATATATGTATACATATGAAATCAATTTTAAAATTTCCATAAATATATATATTCATATATTCTTTCGTAGTTTTATTTTATGTTAATGGATTTTAATTTCTTAATTAATTTTCAATTACCAGAATTTATAATCTTGTAACCCCATTTGACCATCATAATTAACCAATTTATGGTGATTATTCAGCCATTATGAGGCGATTAAAAGACCATAAATCAAGGTTAATCACCATTAATAAGGACCATAGAATGTGACCATCAAGGCCAATTAAGTGGGAACCTTCCATCTACCCTCTTTCCCCTATAAATACCACACCAAGGTGAAGGCATGAGCACAACAAACATAAGACTTACTCCTCCAGAAATTTGAGCAAATAAGGGTTGGGGTGATAGAAATTCCGTCTAGTCTTAGAGCCAAGGTCTGCCCAAGAATCAAGTAAGGAATTGCTACCCGATTTCAAACAAGGTTTCGGCCAAAGAAAAATCAATTGAATCCCCTTCTTTTCGTGTGAATCAAAGTAAGTGGGCTTATATATGTTTTTTAAACATTATTTATTTTGTTAAAATCTGGTCGTACACTATTTCGTTCATGTTTGTTATGAATAGCCTTATTCTATTTGGATTGTTCGTGCTTTGCACAATAGTTATTCAGTTTCGAAATCCATTGTACATCATGTGTTGAGTCCTTTGTTTTGTATATGTCCAACAAGTCTTTCATTCTTTTATTATGCTTTGAACCTTCGAAACGACACTGTTATGAATTGACTTTGAAGTGGAGAAAATATGATATGCTATGGCCCTGTAGTATGGTGGGTATAAAACCATACCTAAGGCCCTGTACAATGGGTTTAAAATCGTACCTATGGCCCTGTAGTACGGTGGGTATAAAAGCGTACCTATGGCCCTGTAGTACAGTGGGTATAAAACCGTACCTATGGCCCCCTTCGGTGGGTATAAAACCGAACCCTTGCCCCTTAGAGGAGTAACATATAGGGGACATAAAAAAAACCATGAATAATGAAATGAAGTTTCAGTGCCATCTATATGTTTTTGTTCTGTTTCTGATGCGATAGTATTCCCTACTTTGAATTCTGTTGCTATCGTGTTTTGACCCATGTTGTGACCGGTCTTGTGACATGTCCTGAGACATGTTACGTCCAGAACCATTTTTGTGTATATATGTATTATGTATTTTGGTGTACGAATATCCCCCACTTGCTGAGTGTTTCCCAAAACACTCACCCCTTACTTTCCTCCCCGGATAGGAATGAAGATCAAGTCGAAGAAATTGAGAACAATTCATGTCTTGGAGATGGTGATGAAGAGATATTATTTTGAGATTTTATAGTTATTATACTGATTTTTAAGTTGTAAGACGTTTCCGCAAAATTTTATTCCTTATTTGGAAATTTTGAGTTGTACAGAATATTTATTTTTGATTTTATTCATGAAATAGACTGGTTTTAGTTAAATTCTGTACTAAAAGCCTGGTTGTTTTGAATTTTATTTGAAAGCAACGACGATGTCACCCGACCCCGAGATCGGGGCGTGACAAAAATGGTATCAGAGCAAAACCAGGTTCATGATCTTGATGGAAAATTAAGATCTAGAATGAGAATGAACCACTTGGGAACTAGTATTATTTTTAAGGTTAATAGAAATTTTGAGAATGGTTATTTAGATTTATGTTTGACTCGGTTTTGGGACTATTATTTAAGTACATGGCCGATATAAATATTTAAGTTATGATTTCGAATTTATACAATATTATTTGGGAGCTAGCATCCATTACATTATAGATACAGATTTTAAGTCTTGATTCTTGAAGTTTAGGCTAGTTTGATATTATTGGGTTATAGATCAACAAGTTTAGGTTATAGTTTGACTCCAAGATTTTTTTTTTACTATTGAAATATCGGAATAATATGAAAATAATTTTTTTTAAAAAAAGTTATATATATAATAAAAATTCATGAGATACAAATTTTTGCTATTAGAAAATTTTTCTACAACTCTTTCGAGTGAAAAATATTTCAAATATATTGCATATTATTTATATGTACATTCCCTTCTGAATTTAAACAAATTATTTGTCAAGTTTTGAGGACGTAACTTTTTATAAGCAGGGGAGAATGTGATAACCGTGAAAATTTATAATATACTAGAATACTTATATATATGTATACATATGAAATCGATTTTAAAATTTCCATAAATATATATATATATTCATATATTCTTTCGTAGTTTTATTTATGTTAATGGATTTTAATTTCATAATTAATTTGCAATTACTAGAATTTATAATATTGTAACCCCATTTGACCATCGTAATTAACCAATTTATGGGTGATTATTCAGCCATTAGGAGGCTATTAAAAGACCATAAATCAATGTTAATCACCTTTAATAAGGACCATAGAATGTGACCATCAAGGCCAATTAAGTGAGAACCTTCCATCTACCCTCTTTCCCCTATAAATACCACACCAAAGTGAAGGCATGAGCACAACAAACACAAGACTTACTCCTCTAGAAATTCGGGCAAATAAGGGTTGGGGTGATAGGAATTCCGTCTAGTCTTAGAGCCAAGGTCTTCCCAAGAATCAAGTAAGGAATTGCTACCCGATTTCAAACAAGGTTTCGGCCAAAGAACAGTCAATTGAATCCCCTTCTTTTTGTGTGAATCAAAGTAAGTGGGCTTATATATGTTTTTTAAAACATTATTTATTGTGTTAAAATCTGGTCGTACACTATTTCGTTCATGTTTGTTATGAATAGCTTCGTTCTATTTGGATTGTTCGTGCTTTGCACAATAGTTATTCAGTTTCGAAATCCATTGTACATCATGTGTCGAGTCCTTTGTTTTGTATATGTCCAACAAGTCTTTCATTCTTTTATTATGCTTTGAACCTTCGAAACAACACTGTTATGAATTAACTTTGAAGTGGAGAAAATATGATATGCTATGGCTCTGTAGTATGGTGGGTATAAAACCATACCTATGGCCCTTTACGATGGGTATAAAATTGTACCTATGGCCCTGTAGTACGGTGGGTATAAAACCGTACCTATGGCCCTGTACGATGGGCATAAAATCGTACCTATGGCCTCCTTCGGTGGGTATAAAACCGAACCCTCGTCCCTTAGAGGAGTAACATATAGGGGACAGAAAACGAATCATGAATAATGAAATGAAGTTTCAGTGCCATCTATGTGTTTTTGTTCTGTTTCTGATGCGATAGTATTCCCTGCTTTGAATTTTGTTGCTATCGTGTTTTGACCCATGTTGTGACCCGTCTTGTGACATGTCCTGAGACATGTTACGTCCAGAACCATTTTTGTGTATATATGTATTCTGTATTTTGTTGTACGAATATCCCCCACTTGCTGAGTGTTTCCCAAAACACTCACCCCTTACTTTCCTCCCCAGATAGAAATGAAGATCAAGTCGAAGAAATTGAGAACAATTCATGTATTGGAGATGGTGATGAAGAGATATTATTTTGAGATTTTATAGTTATTATACTGATTTTTAAGTTGTAAGATGTTTTCGCAAAATTTTATTCCTTATTTGGAAATTTAGAGTTGTACAGAATATTTATTTTTGATTTTATTCATGAATTAGACTGGTTTTAGTTAAATTATGTACTAAGAGTCTGGTTGTTTTCGAATTTTATTTGAAAGCAAAGGCAATGTCACCCGACCCTGGGATCGGGGCATGACATCTTGCTTATAGACTTGCACTTCCTCCGTCTTTATCTGGTATTCACGCATTTTTCACGTCTCTATGTTGCGGAAATATCATCCAGATCCTTCTCATATTCTTTAGCCTGACGAAGCAGAGTTAGACGAGAATCTGAGCTATTTTGAACGACCAATTCAGATCCTTGATCGAAAGGAGAAAAACAGCTCAGAACCAAGTTGATTCCTTTGGTGAAAGTGCAGTGGAGCCGTCACGGAGTCGAGGAAGTGACTTGGGAGACAGAATCCGACATTAGATAGCGTTTTCCTCAGTTATTCGGATGACGTGAGTTCTTCTTACTGTCTTTAGTTCTTTGTTCTATCTTATGAGTTGTGATTCTTATTGATTTCGAGGACTAAATCTCTCTTTAGAGCAGGAGAATTTTAACGCCCCGATTTTATCTTAATTGAGCTTATTTGAGATAATCATTGTTTCCAGAAGTCGAGGGATGATTTGATTATGATCAGAGTCTATTTTGCAAATTTTGAAAATTTCAGGGACTAAAGTGCAAAATTGGAGTTTATTATATTATCTAGCTTGGGTTGACTTGTCTCTTCACTCTACCTCCTTCCCCTTGCACGCCTCCCTCCATTGTTAACGCCTCCAAGCTTTTCCAAGCTTCCAGATTTCAGCTCGAGCTCGATCTGTCCGTTGGAAATTATTTCTGAAAACACTTTAGCGATCACTGCAGCGAGATCTTCGTTATATCGTAAGTTTTTCTTCGATCAACTAAACTTTGATTTTCGGATGTTGTTAGAATCGATTGAGTTTCGGTTATGTTGTGCTTGGCAGAGTTCTGATCGTTTATTCTCAATCGGTTTTGAATTAGAGCGTCGTTCGGATTTGTTATGATTTTTGGAAGCCTATTTCGAAAATTGAGTTTTGAGATTTGTTGGGTTTTACTGTTGTCTTAGCATTGATATGAGTCGATATCGATATTTTACTATTGTCTGCGTTTCTGGTTTGATCAGTTTATAACCGTTATGCCGCCGGTTTGAGTTTTGGGATTTTGAACCGTTTGAATCGTAGAATTTTGGCTTTTGAATGCTTTATGTTTCTTATGCATTCATCTTGAGCCAAATCTTTGATTTCAGTGGGCAGAACAACCCTTTTTATTTAGACGTTTTGGGGGCTATGTTGTGAGTAGCCTGGATTGTAGAAGTTCACCTAGTGTCAGCATACTCCTCATAGTCGCACCAAAGTCTAGTGGAATGGGATACGTGGCACCACCTCGATTGGGGGAGTCGGTAAGTTGTTATGTGATCTCATCCTCGAGATCCCAAAAGCAGAGCAGCAATCCCTTGTTTATCAGAATTGATATCCCGATTTTAAAGATATGCATATCATTCGTTTTGATTTGATTATGTTGTCTTGAAAGCATGTTGTTGATATATTATTTGTATTGCTTGTTATGTTGCTTTTACTGGGAATATCATTCTCATCGGAGTTATCCGGTTGTTGCTTTGTTTTGTATGTGTACTTGGCAATAGGAGGGGTAGGATCAAGTCAGCGAAGACCTGGTTAGCATCAAGAGTGAGAGATAGTAGTGGGACTCGGTTTAGAAGTCGTGTCAGTATGTCTATCTAGTTTATGTTGTAGCATGTTTAGATCTCGAACTTCATTGTTTTTGTTGTATCGAATATGCGAGCTTTATGGTTAAATGTTGCTGTTGCATGTTCTATCCGTTTGAGCACTTGATCAAATCTAGAACTTCATGTATTAATTGGAGAGATTGTGATTGTAATGCATGATTATGATTTGAATGTATTGAACTTGAACTCTAGCTAGTTTCTGCTGTTTTATTTTGCTCTGTTCTGTCACCGCTCGATCGGTAAGATTTAACCGATCAAGCGATGACATTGGTGCCAAGTTTCTGTTTTGCTTTTTTTAGTGGCCGCTCGATTGGTTGAATCTTACCGATCGAGCGGGGCTAGTTTTCTTCGGGCAGGGAGTTTGCCATTTCTTGCTCGCTCGATCGGTTGAATCTTACCGATCAAGCGAGGCACTATTTAAAAAAAAATTTAATTGCTTTTAATCTTGGATCTTGTATGCTTAATTCTTGTTTAATCCGAGATTAGTTGTTTAGAACCGAGGTCTCACAAGAACAAAATGATATTAAAATATGCAACACAAACATGACTATCAAAGAGCCAACGAAGGAGATGATCGTTATGTCGTTATAAGCCCAACTCACCTTTTCTAATCCGTAGAGAGTAAAGAGTGAATAATTCCAGCCATTAGATCGCCAACTAATAATTAGGCTCAAACTCCACCGTTTGATCAGTCATATAGAGTCCAACTCCAATCTTCACAGTCGGTGACAGGGCTTGGTAGCAGAGGTCGCCGGTGGTTTCTAAATCAAGCTTTTATTTGGTATTTATTGATATTTGCTTTGGATTATATTTATCGGTTGTTTTTATAGTGTTGGTTTATTTTCCGTAGTAACTCTGATTAAGTTTTCTGATTATTGTTATTGTATGCTTAAGACTCTGGTTAGTAGGTGATCCAGGTAGAGTCACTAAAAAACCAATACAATGGCCTCCTCCCTTAGAGAAGTAATATATAGAGGAAAGAAAAACGAACAATGAATAATGAAATGATGTTTCAGTACCTTCTGTATGTTAACATTTTGTTTATGATATGATTTCATGCTTTGTTTTTAATTCTGTTTGTGTCATGTTTTGATCCATGCCGTGACACGTCTTGCGACACGTCACATCCAAAATCATTTTTATATGTATATTCATATTATGTATAGTGAGATGAATTCTAGTATAATATTTATATGTTTATGTTTCACTCCTGGTATGTTTCAATGATTTATTCGATCGACTACTGTATTCGTCCTGTCTTGACTCATGTTGTGACATCACTAGTAGAATTTCTAGCTTTTACTTCGCCATCATTTACTTCATCAATTATTAATTACGGAGTTAAATGTAACAATACATTTCAGTAATTAGACTGTCGAAGTAAAAACGCACATTTTACTTTGGTTTTTAAAAAACCCGGGCTTCACTAATAATTTTGTGATATTTTTTACTTCGGCATATTATATTTGATGAAGTAAAAAGGTCAAAAAATAAAATTTATAATGATATTTTCTGAAGTAAAA
Source organism: Henckelia pumila (assembly GCF_033568475.1). Classification (NCBI taxonomy): domain Eukaryota; kingdom Viridiplantae; phylum Streptophyta; class Magnoliopsida; order Lamiales; family Gesneriaceae; genus Henckelia; species Henckelia pumila. Next base: position 54,002,232 of record NC_133123.1, read on the forward strand.
AGACGAGCCGGATGATTGACTTAATCTCTCGTTTACCTTTAACTTTCTTGTATCTTTTCTCTCGTATCTTCTTCAACCCTAGCGGCTGCCGTTTTGCATCTCCAGCCATCCTCCACCACCGGGAATTGCTCGCTAATGCTGTAATTGGAAAGCCCAAGGTCTGAATCCTAGCGGCTATGACTGTTTCCTCCATGCTATTTCACATGTGATTTTTCAATGATTCGAGCTTTGATTTTTGTGTTTCCGACCATCTTTAGTCTGTATTCGATGTATAAAACAACTTCAAGTGGAGACCCACCATTTTCCCAATTTTCAGATCTTGTCTGCATCGCATCGAAGATTTATCTGATCTCGGCACCGGAAAGGAAGGTTGGCTCGTGGAGAATGCCAACCTCCTTGCATCCTTTGTAGTTTACTGATATATGGTGTTTCATTTTCTTTATTAGGCATGTGGGCAGTGGCTCTTGTTTGACTTATATTAAAGCCTTGTCTTTCCTCTTAAATGTGATTAAACAGGGATTCCAATGCGGACAATGTGTGTTTGGAGCACTCGATGAGGTCGATAGAAGAGTTGGTGAGCCCTTTGGATTCAACTACTACAGTAGAAGCGGAGGTTCTTCCCTTCTGATTACTTCGAAGATCCCATCGCCATTGGGGCATACCATGCAATGAAAAACAGAGTGTTCACATCAAATTCTGTGGGCAATTCCAGACCTGGCCCTGAATCCATTGTTAACTTCTCCCCTTAGTCACTCTTAGTTGCTGCAAATGTCATAGACAGGAAGTTCTTGGCTAAGGTTCAGTTGGGAAATGGTAAAACTTATGAGGTAAGCAGATTTTGTGTATAAAATATTTATAAATTAACCATCATGTATAAAATATTAGCCAATTTTTAATATACAACTTCTCTTATGTATGTATGTATGTAAAGGGAGTGAGTGTAAACACATTTGACCTCAAGGGCAGCTCGTACCCTAATACCTATTGTGGAGGTTGCGATTCCCTGGACCCCGAAGCAGTGAAAGATATCTTCATCCTTTGCGATGTTTTGAATTATTCGGAGCCAACAGCAGGTGCAAACTGTAGCGACCCTACCCGGATCCACTACCTAATCAGAGTTAAGAGCATAATTAAACATGCATTAAATAAATTGCTGTGGAAGACTTAAATAAAAACAGACCGGCAGAATACAACCGGTTAAATAAATTCGATTATACAACCCAATCGAACGAATAAACCCGAAAGGCAAAACCTACAGCTAATCCTGCTGTCTTCACTGGTCACTGGCTACTCCAAGCTCCTGGTGCTCAATCCTGCACCTACAACTGCCCCGTCGAATGGGGTGTCCAAATACACAGAAAAGACTGGACGTGAGCTCTAAGCTCAATACGAAAGCACTGGGTAAAACATACAAATATGATGCATGCAAATGATAGGGTATCCATATCTAGGATAACTGTATATAATTGCTCAGTAATGGCGCCTAGGACATGAGTGGTACAACCCGGGGAGCAAACCCTGTGTACACTGCTCATTCCTATAGGACGTGAACTGTGTCCCCCGATGCTAATCACCCATGACCCGTCAGTCACTGGGCACTAGACATCAACCGTCCAGACAGGGCTGAGCGGCCCTTCATGGCTCATCTCATAAGATGGACAGGCACAATATGATATGCACATGCTGCATAATAAATGACATACAAATGCAACATATAAGCATGCAAAACCCGCTGGCTATCTCAGTCTGTACTTACGTACCTTACTACAGGCAGTTCCTAGCTGTCCCGCTATAGGTTCCAAGCCTATATCAGCTCTACAGTGCAAATATCCATGCATCATTATTTAAGCTCTTAAAGCCTTAACTAAGCTATTGCATACTCCTAAATAATTTAAGGAGACCATAGCTATACATGCGTTCGTCGTCAGCCCGCTGATGATAATTGCCTCAAAACTAGGCCACAGCTTCGCCTCGACGCCTGGATCGCTATGCCACTTCCGGATTTCTAATAGGATGCCTAGAACTCCCTAGATCCAAGTTAGAAGGCTTAGGAATCAGAGAAAAGAGAGGGAAAGGTGTACTTGAAAATGAAATCTCGGCCCCCTATTTATAGACGGAGTTCGGAGCCTCCGAACCCGGTTCGGAACGTCCGAACACGATCGGAACCTCCGATCCCATCTTCGCAGCGTCCGATCGCCCAATATTACGTCAGTCATGTCGTCACTTTGCTGACATCAGCGATGACACGTGCCCTGGTCCCGATCGGAACGTTCGATCTTACCGACGGAGCTTCCGATCCACTTCGGAGCCTCCGATCCTGAGTTCGGATCCTCCGATCCAGTTTGGAGCCTCCTGACTTGGTTTGGAGCTTCCGAACTCTCCGGACCTTCGGAACCTTCCAGGCTATTTTGAGTGTCCTGAATCCATTTCTTGACTCCGTTAACCCATTTGGGATTTCCTTAATCATGTTTTACTTAATCTAAACATGATTACACGATTAATATACTCATTAATCGCTAATTCTGGATACGGGTCACTACATTCTCCCCCCCTTAAAAGATTTCGTCCTCGAAATCTAAGGTAATACCTCGAGAGCATACCAGAAACCCTTGCTCGAGTGTCTGGTCAAAATATCCTCCGACACACTCAGACTCCCGTTGAATTCTCTGCAAGCTTCATTAATGCTGAACCGCATTAACATTTTCCCAGCTAAAAATTACTGCGCTACGGGTCAACAATCGAACTCCTCTAGCACTCGCATATCACAACCTTGATACGTCTTCCAAACTGACCCCGATCTCTCTGGTCACGAAAGATACCAACACCCACTTGATCGAGATTATCGTCCTAAAGTAAATTAAGACTAACGAAGACCAAGTCATGAACTGACTGGTTTACGACATTCGTCGAATTACTTATCGAATCTAACCATTTAATGGTTCCAAAAGTTCTCGGTGCTCAACACCTCTAGTCAGGAAATACTATTCCCAACACTGTGCCAACACAACAAAGCCCAAATTATCCTCAAGAGAATCTAGTTGCTCAAGTCTATACTTCAACGTAACTACTCACATTGTTCCCTAGACTGGTTGCCCTCCCCACTTTCCTTGAAGCACAAACGGCTTCCCAAGAAATACTGGGAACTTAAACCATCATGTCTAGTACATTCTGCTGTCCACGTTTCTTAGTATAACCTCAACACTGTGTCCTCATGATAACTATCATCACTTGCAATTTATGACGCTACATCATCTCCTAGCCATTGGCCTGCGAATTCATGCATACATTGCAATAGAAGTCATCACGCCTCTGATGATCTACACCATCTCGATCATAGGTTATTCACCTCATGAATTTCAATCGTTGGACATCCTCCTGATAGTTATACATACTTGAAATCACTGTACGCTCATCAAGACTAAGGCAAGCTCCCACCAATATGCTCGACTGGGACATTGCACAGTGCACAGACATATGGAAATGCTTCCTATTTCGTCTCGAAAATCGACAGTCGTTGCACCTGGTATAACTCAATTCAGAGTCTCTGATAATACCATCAGCTCATACCAACCTCCCAAAGTTGATGATACTGATCCTGGAACTAAATCCCAACGAATTCTCAATAGTCAAATCGTTCCCTTGCCGAACGCATCAGTCTCAACAATGAAAGACCTAATTCGTCAATTCCCTAGTCAATCCTGGGAAATACTTGTTCTTGAAGTAACTTGCCAACCGACGCACATCCGAATATCGATTCTTGCTAACGCGCAATATTCTTGTCAAAACAATCCGCATAGATGTGACTTACTGACTCGAAAGAACAACTTTGATCCGTCACGATCTTGCGAAATCTTCTATCCCAAAGGAAAACCTCGTTGGTTACTAAGTCAACCCTTGACTATCTCTGTCATTTCAGAGACATTGTTCATCACACACTGGAAGACTAGTGAGACATCCTGCTAGATTTCGAGGATCACATCCTAGCTAATGTCACACCTCACAATCAAACAACTGATGTCCATACAAGTGCACATTCCTCGTTGGATCTCAACCCAATGGTATACTAAGACATCATCACAAAAGCACTATCCTGGGAGTTACCAATTCCTTCGCTTGTTCCTCCTATCAAGTTAACACATAACTTGATCATACAAGTCCACTTGAAATCTTTCAATAGATTCATCTCTGGAAAACCTAGAGATTTTAAATCATCCAAATTGTCGAATGCTCTGAGACTGTACCAAGTACTCATCTCTTAAGCACTAAGCAACAAAATACTACCCCAAGTATTCTTCGATTGCTCTATCCTGATTAACCCTGATTGGTCGATCTACTTAAGCTCGCACTTATCAGATCAGACCACTACTGATCGTCCCACCTTCATGGCTCAGTCAATAACTATGACTCAGCTGCCACAAAGAACCATTTCCAAACGGTGTCAGATGACAGTACATAAGTAGTTTACTTGGCACAAGTCCTACGCCTTTTTAGCACTATTAACCGCCGCTTCGTATTCTGAACTTAATCATCCTAACTCTGACAGTGTTACCCAATAATCACTAGTAATCACTTAGCACAGATCCCGTGCCACCTTAGCACTACCAATCGTTGTATTGTTCACCCAAGGCAAACATCAAGATAAACTAAGCCCATCTCCATCCCATGGAATATCATATGCTCAATCTCTGAAAATATCAGACAGTACTTAGTTCAATCACCGAACTCACTTGCCTCGTTCATTCAGGATGAACATCGCGATTCGCCAAGTCCAAAGTTATATCTAAGGAATTCCAAAGATTCCCAACATTCCCGGACATGCTCTTGATTATATCCCTACGCAAAGATTGTGCAACAAATTAAGACTGAGGTAGCTTACCACGATAACCCACCTGGACAATCACCAAGGTTTCTCGGGTATAGGCCACGCTTCCCAACATCTTAAATAGTCATGTACAATCCTCGACGTCTGATATAATCCAATACTGATGAAGCCAATCATCAAGGAGTCGTCCTCGTATTCGAGTCAAAGTCTTAAAACAGCATCCCATCCAGTATCTTGGATAATTCCTATCACAAGGAAATTCTAACCACAACTCTGATGACAACCCCTAGTCATTGCTGGTAGAAATCCGTCCACCTACTAGATCCATACGTCTAGCAGTAACCCAAAGGTTAAAACCTATCTGCCCAGAGTACACACTTGTAAAGAAAATCCCTCCATGACTGGTTCCTACAGCAGAATACACAAACTATATCTCTGGCACACCAGACGATATCGAACCATTGATATCAAACCTAATATCTAATCCAAGGTCATACCCTGTCGTGACTGTCACCAAATCCCTAGACTGAACAGCCTTCCCACCGCCAATCCTGAAGCACATGGCTCCTAGATAACCTCTGAAGTACAAGGACTCCCAGAGTAACACTAGCATAGGGTCGCGCCCCATCACGTCTAGTCCTGGTCATGGTCCACAACTCTCGGCATATACTGGACCTGGCATCCTGATGAAAACCCATCATCACAAGCCTCAACCTAACAAAGGTCAGACAGCCTGTTCTAAGGAAACAACCTAGAACAAAGTTCTAAACCGAACAATATCCATAATGCCTCTAGATGAGTCCACCCATCACTGGCACTAACATAGTCCACTGACTAACTAGGTCAATCCTAGGAAAACGCCTAGACTAACCACAAGTCAAACTGTCATAGTCGGCCCACTCAAATCCCATGAGCTGCTAATTAACCAAAACAATGCCAATCCTAGAAAAATCATTCGCAATCATTCACGAATTGCTGGATAAATAAAACATGTATCATTGCTTCCATTTATGTACAATTTCTCAATTACAATCCCATGTAATACATACAGTATTCAAAATACAATGAAATGTACAATCAAACTTGAAATGAGACAACCAAAGTATGATGATTCATTACAACTGAAATACTGTTTACAACTACATCAATACAGTAAAAATCATCGTACTAGTCTTCGTTTCTTGAGCATGAAGCTTCTAATCGACACATGCATCAATACAAGTATACTCCCAACCAAGTCTTTCTACCTGTCCTCCTACGAAGATCTCCAGAGAAATGGCTCGTGATAGCTAACCAGCTATGCTCTGCATCAGTGCATGTCAGTCGACCCCTTCTGCTCACGATCTACCGTCAGCTTTCTTCTTGTATTCATGTCATGCTTTTGAACATGAAGTTTCTCGTGTGCCTATCGAAAGCATCGATACTAGAATACCGGCAAAACCATGTTCTGCATGAGGTTAAAGACCTCACGCTCGAAACCTATCATGCTTTAGGCACTCGAGGCATTCTCTTGTGAAGGTCTATCTGACAATCTCTCCAACTATGACTGGAGAATCTTCAAAGTAGTGCCATTATGGTATGGACGATACAGATGCAAGCATCAAGTGCGTCCCATCCAATGTTCTGCCACTGTCTCTGACATCCGGTACTCGATCCAAAACTAGGATCCACCTAAGTAGAAATCTTGAAAATTTGGACACGATTCATCACTCCTGTCCGCACTTGCTAGAATCCCATAAGCCAAATCTTCAGAAATCCTGCCGATGATGATAGTCTCTGGGCAAACTAATTGCCGCATCATCACCTCTTCCAAGGTCTTATCAATCCTATAAGGATAACCCAAAGTCTCATTACTATATTTCAAGTCTCTTGCATGCATATGCTCTGATACCAATAAATGTAGCGACCCTACCCGGATCCACTACCTAATCAGAGTTAAGAGCATAATTAAACATGCATTAAATAAATTGCTGCGGAAGACTTAAATAAAAACAGACCGGAAGAATACAACCGGGTAAATAAATTCGATTATACAACCCAATCGAATGAATAAACCCTAAAGGAAAAACCTACAGCTAATCATGTTGTCTTCACTGGTCACTGGATACTCCAAGCTCCTGGTGCTCAATCCTGCACCTACAACTTCCCCGTCAAATGGGGTGTCCAAATACACAGAAAAGACTGGACGTGAGCTCTAAGCTCAATACAAAAGCACTGGGTAAATATACAAATATGATGCATGCAAATGATAGGGTATCCATATCTGGGATAACTGTATATAATTGCTCAGTAATGGCGCCTAGGACATGAGTGGTACAACCCGGAGAGCAAACCATGTGTACACTGCTTATTCCTATAGGACGTGGACTGTGTCCCCCGATGCTAATCACCCATGACCCGTCAGTCACTGGGCACTAGACATCAACCGTCCAGACAGGGCTGAGCGGCCCTTCATGGCTCATCTCATAAGATGGACAGGCACAATATGATATGCACATGCTGCATAATAAATGACATACAAATGCAACATATAAGCATGCAAAACCCGCTGGCTATCTCAGTCTGTACTTACGTACCTTACTACAGGCAGTTCCTAGCTGTCCCGCTATAGGTTCCAAGCCTATATCAGCTCTACAGTGCAAATATCCATGCATCATTATTTAAGCTCTAAAAGCCTTAACTAAGCTATTGCATACTCCTAAATAATTTAAGGAGACCATAGCTATACCTGCGTCCGTCGTCAGCCCGCTGATGATAAGCCTCAAAACTAGGCCATAGCTCCGCCTCGACGCCTGGATCGCTATGCCACTTCCGGATTTCCAATAGGATGCCTAGAACTCCCTAGATCCAACTTAGAAGGCTTAGGAATCAGAGAAAAGAGAGGGAAAGGTGTACTTGAAAATGAAATCTCGGCCCTCTATTTATAGACGGAGTTCGGAGCCTCCGAACCCGGTTCGAAACGTCCGAACACGATCGGAACCTCCGATCCCATCTTCAGAGCATCCGATCGCCCAATATTACGTCAGCCATGTCGTCACTTTGCTGAAGTTAGCGATGACACGTGCCCTGGTCCCGATCGGAAGGTCCGATCTTACCGACGGAGCTTCCGATCCACTTCGGAGCCTCCGATCCTGAGTTCGGATCCTCCGATCCAGTTCGGAGCCTCCTGACTTGGTTCGGAGTTTCCGAACCCTCTGGACCTTCGAAACCTTCCAGGCTATTTTGAGTGTCCTGAATCCATTTCTTGACTCCGTTAACCCATTTGGGATTTCCTTAATCATGTTTTACTTAACCTAAACATGATTACACGATTAATATACTCATTAATTGCTAATTTTGGATACGGGTCACTACACAAACTCTACCGAAACCATAATGCAGGACGATGGCTTCAAAGATTACACCGTCTCTTTTCCTATATCAGCTTCATACTTGGGTTCAAGCGATGGTGCTAAAGTTTTTCAATATTTCAACACCACTAGGTATCATTTTGAAATACTATAATGGAATTCAGATTTCAGACTTCCAGAAATGTTTTTCCATAGAGGAGGCATCAAATTTTATATACACCATGTTCCAATTAATAATTTGCTAGAAAAATTTAGTGAAATACCGTAAACCAATTGGATGTATTATTTGTTGTAGGTACAATTTTTGAGTTAATTGAAGGTACAGATCAAATTTCCGAATTTTTTTGGGATTTATTTTGATTTTGCAGCGTATATTATTTGGGCATTTTTCATTTTAGATCCGTATAATTCATAATGTGTATGTTTACACGTTGAAGGCAGCCAATCCATATATCTGTTTTTGTTTATTTTTGGAGAGGTTATAACTTCACCTGAATTTCATCCTTGTCATTGCAACATGTTATCATATAGTAGTTCTAAGGGATCAATTCGTCTCATTGATCTGCAGTAATCTGCCCTGTGCGATTCACATTATAAAATGTAAGTGATGCGTTGTATTTCGGTATTCTAATTAATGATTTTGTACTTTATTAGTTGGACTGGAGGAAAGATCAATTATGGTGCCCCTATTAATCAAATACTGGTTTTTGTGTTTTTTTTCTCTAAATGAATTCGCACTTCCAAGTCACTTGAAGCTTTATTTATATTTTGTTTTGTGATGTTCTTGAAGATGTTATGTCCTTTTGCACCCTCGTGCCATCAACTGCAAGAAGAAGAATTGTGGATACAACAACCAGGTATGGGGATGTGATTTTTAACGGATTCATGTTTTGAAACTTTCAAATCTGTTCTTTATGGCGAATATGAACGAATCATGATTATGTTAATTTATTTTAATTCTGAGAAATAATTAGTTAAAGAGAGTTTTATTTAGATTTTTTTTATTTTTCTACATATGATATATATATATATATATATTTATCATTATTACATATTCATTCATTCTCAGTTTATGTGATTTATACATACTATATTTTATTAATGCAATGAACGATGACATCAAATTGTTATTTTTTTTTATCAAATGTAATTGATATTTTTTTGTTTATGCAATTGTTATAAAATGGTTATTGGTGAAAATTTTTCATTTGATCGTTTTGAGTTAAAAAAAAAAAAATCTACCAGTAATTTTTATGCTAATCAATTCTTTAAACAATAAAAATTATTGTACGAGTATTCATTCAAAACAAAAACTTATTTCCTCTTAAAAAGCAAACACATATTTTGATTTCTCTTTTGCATATATCCAAAGTCCAAACAAGCTAGTATATATTTCTTTGAAAACATCATACTTTTGATCAAACTAACAAGTACTTGATCAAACCAAAGACTTGATACTTTTAGCATATATATATGCATAAATGCATGCACACAATCATACATTTGGATTTGAATTCATGATGTAGCTTTTGACAATTAACATTTGCAATTTTGTATTGCTGACCCTTTATTGATTTCCATGGATTTGAATGATGTTTTACTGTTGTTTCTAATACAATTGATATTTCGCATTCAGCTTGGTGCTCTTTGGTCTATTTTTGATGTATTAAGCTGTGTCTTTTGAGATCTTCAAATTTATTTCTTTGGAATCTTTGGTCCATTTCAATTTGTTATGCTGTGTGATTTTGAGATCTTTGAGTTTTTTTGCAGAGCCGGTGGATCCTCGATTGGAGAACCATGGGCTAACAGTATGATTTGGCATCAAGGTTTACTTCTCGTTTGTTAAGTTTATATTCACCATTTTTTCATGTTTTCATTTAGTGAAGAGCCTTCAGTCATTTTAATTACTTTTTGACTTGGTTGAAAGTAATTTTTTCTCGATGGATTAAGGAAGGATGTCTTAAAGGGAGTAACTTCAGTTGTATGTATTCATCTATTTAAATATATAATTAAACATATGTAGCATGTTTGATCGACTTTGGACCTTGAAATTTCATAGGCATATTATATTTGATGAAGTATAAAGGTAAAGAAATAAAATTTATAATGATTTTTGCTGAAGTAAAAGATAAACCAGATCCTTGACTTAATCTCCCATTTACCTTTAACTTTCTTATATCTTTTCTATCGTATGTACAGTGAAAAAAGACACATTGCAATCGATCCCCTTTCTTTTTCAACCCTAGAGGCTGCCGCTTTGCATCTCCAACCGTCCACCACCGTCGGGAACTGCTCGCCAACGCCGTAATTGAAAAGCCCAAGATCTGAATCCTAGCGGCACTAGACGGTTCCTCCAGGTTTGATGTTTCCATAGGAAGAGATCTGTTTCTTGCTTTTAATTTTATGTATTTATTGCAAGTTTGACTTGAAATTCCGTTTTTGATGGATCAAAGTTCCATATTCATGTATTTACTTATTGACTTCCTTAATTTCTATTTTCAATTTTATGGGTTTGAATATAGGGAAAGTTCTTATTGTTTCAAGAATTGGTTTATGCAGGAAACAATCTACTTCTGGAGCGACTGGAGCAAAGGTTTTTTCCTTCAAAATTTTCAGGTTTGGGCAGTTTTTATTATTAGAACTTTCAATCTCAACGATCTTGCGATTATTCTTTTTTATGTTTATTTTTCATGACTATTTGTCCTTTAATGATTCTTTTACAAATTCTAATAATTTTGAATCCAACAAATCGATAAAACTGATACTATATTTAAGTAGTTTTTTTTTATTTTGAGAGTTAACCAGATTATATTTCAAAACACGCACTTAAAATAATAATTATCTGATGAATCAGTCATCTCCTCAATATTAGAATGGCTCAATAGAGTCTAGAAATGTTAAATGCTAGTCTATTCACTCGTACCTAATACCTCTACTGTTAAATGTTATCACACTATTTATGTGTTTTTATGGAACACACTCTGCAACTTTGCCTGTCAAATTATTCGTTTGCTAAATAGCTTAGAGTTTTGCCTTTTTGGTTTACCGTGGCTAGCAGACAAGACCAAACGCATTATGTAGTGCAAGTCACACTATAAGCATGTATCATCTTATGTATCAAGCATGAAATCTCATATATGTTTTTACATTCAAGTGACTTCACCCAAAAAAAAAACAATTGATGTTTAATTGTTTTCTGAAGATGATGACATTCCTATTGACATTGAGCCATCTTTTTTTACATTTCAGTTTGCAGGATCCATCAAGAACCAATATTATAGCCAAGATCAATTTGATGAAATTAGAAGTGAATGGAGTGAATTCGTCTACTCCAATTGTTTTGAAAGAGAAGAAGATGTGCTGCTAGTGTTCTATTCTTCACATACTTAAGCTTATGAAGTTAAAGTTTTTATTCTTATGTATTTTAAATAAAAAGGTTGTATAACATCAACTCTACTGAACAGTCCATGTAAATCTGTCAGTGATGCGATTAGGTCTCTATCTTCTGTTTGAAAATTTGAGTTTGGCAACCATCAAACATAAAAAATGTCGAGCCTTTGTTGATTGAAAAAATATGAAGATAAATATTTATTTGGACTTGTGGAAAAGAATTCGTTTGCCAGTGATTCATTGCAGGTGTCCTTACTCTTTGGTTTCTGTTAGTTGAAAGAGTGGGTGCCCGGTTAGCCAACTTGTGGCTAAGAGCTTTTATGACTCTATGTATAAACAATCTTTGTTTAATATAATTTACATTAATTAATGGTATTTTCTTTATCTTTCTTCATATTTTTATATTGTGATATACTATTGTTGTTTTGATAAAGACCTTGAATATACTATAGTGTAAGTAAGATGAGATAGTGAATAAAGAGAGATCACTATTATGAAACACATCTTATAGTCACTGTATATTCTAAACAGTTTCTAGTCAATTGAGTCGTCTGCTAATAAGGATAAGGATCGCTCGAGATTGAGACTAGCATTTGTGATGCCAAGTACCACATTTCATTGGTAATGGACATGGAGATGTTCAAAGCATGCAAATGGATATTCATATGATGAATGATCGAACTACCCTATTCGGACTTTCCAAGTGGTTATCACTTATCGAGTGGATAAAGTCCGCGGTTTTGGTTGTACACCATTAGTCCTTACTACTTGAAACATCATTGAGACTCTATATGCTAGTACTGTACTTTGACTTGTTTACCGTTTCTATTGAGGTCATCAGGTGTCGGGATTGGGTACAGTTATGACACATATAGGAGTCGATGCTTTGTTGTCAAGGATTCACCACATACTTGCGAGTGTGGATATCTATGCGATCTGAGGAGATATTAGTGTGACGAATCTCTGGCTAGAGTACATGATGTGTTTTAGGTTACTCGGTTTTCCTAGTAACACATGCGATGTCACTATTTGATCTCCAAGATGTAATGCATAGTTATCGAATCTCGAACGACTCTCGATGCACCAATGGTTGTTGATTCGATCGGGATATATGGATGAAGAGACCGTACTGTACGCTAACCAAAATCTACTGGTTCTTACAAGCACTATCAGTGATACCTAGGGAATCATGAGGCGATGTTGCTAGACGCTCTTACCATGATTCGTTGGGCAAGTCGGAAATTGTTGTTCCAAGTCACAAGGAGTTGTGAGCCCACAGCTAGCTGTATTCCTGAACCATTGAGGGTCACACAAGTAATGGATTACTAAACCCCGTTGAGATAGTTAAATTTAAATAGTTAAATTTAATGAAAGAGAAGTTGGACTTCTTAACAAAAAGGGAGTGGAATTTTCTAAAATGACATAGGGATGGGCATTTTTGTAAATCACTGAATTCGGATTCAGAAAAATTATCTTGACTTTAAAAGGTGCAGAAATGGTGCACATTGGTGAAATCAGTTTATCAATCGGAGTCATGATGAATTTTATATTAATTTCTATAATAACGGGCTTGGCTTGTTGGGCTTAAGTTATGGATTGTGGGCCCTAAGGAGTTAGAGTCCTAATACAATCATAACTTAATCTAGTCTAGAAATTATCTATAAATAGATGAGTAGTGTTTGAAAATCACAAGAATTAATTCTAGAAATTTTCGAAAATCACTCATATTATTTCAAGGGGATTTTTGAAATCCTCTGTCCCTTTTTGAGAAAATTCAGTTTGTGATTTTTCGGAAAATTACATTCTGAATTGACAGATGAAATCTGTTTATTCCCATCGATAAACATCTGATTGATTTCTAGTGCAATCAATCAGAGGGTTTCTGTTTTCTGTTCGTGGACCTTATTCCGGAGATTGATCGTGAAGCCATCGGTTCCCGGGATATACAAGAAGAGCAGATTAAATTCTATTGATGTCCATAATCAAGACGTTACTTGAAGAGGTAAAAATTTAATTGTGATTTTATTTTTACTTGCATAATTTAATCGTAAAGTTTTGATACCCATGATATGAAATCGTTACATATATAAAAATAAAATTTTTAAACTTCCGCTGCACCGGGTATCAATTCTTAATTGATCTGAACACGTTTTTCCAACAGTGGTATCAGAGACAGGTTGTTCCGATCAAACGATTAAATTAATCGATTGTACAAAATATTTGGCCTCGGTTTTTTGAAAACAAAACGAATTTTAAATTTAAGATCTTGACGGAACAGGGGCATCGGGGCAGCGATCGTCGCTGCCCACGGACAGCGACGAAGCTGCCCACCTCCATGTGGGCAGCCCTGTCCCACGTGGAGGAGGGGGCTGCCCGAGAATGTCCCGGGCAGTCCGGGAAAATTAAAATTCATTTTTTAATTAAAATTTTAATATTTTGGAATTTTAGTTTTTGGTCCGATCGAAAATTATTTTTGATTGGTCCACGAGGCATCGGATCAAATTGTTATGAGTCCGAAATTTTTTAAAATTGATTTTTGGATAAATTTGAATTTTTGGAAAATTTGTAAATCTTATCCGTTAAATTAGATTTTATAAAATTAATTGTTTTGATACAATTGATGATAAGATATGATCTTATGAATGTATTAGATAAAATATGATTTTATCTTTTGATTATGATGCCATTGCATGTTATCCAATTTTTAATTATTGAATTAATTATTGGATAAAAGGATGATCGATTGCCATGACCAATATTGTAGGTGTATGTTAGGTAGTTTACATTTGTTTTTATTGTTGTTGGGTTTTATTAATGGGCTTGGTTTATGGCCCAATTTGAATTGTCATTTGTAATAAAAAGTGGGTTTGGTTTATGGCCCGTTCCCACCCCTTAAATATGTATCCCCTACTTGTCATCAAAATTTATTGTAAATTTGTTAGACTTAGTGGGAGATAAAGATTTGAAAACAATGGTGGGCCCAGCAGACGATAAAGACCAAAGAAATGTAAATGAAATCTCAATGTAATAGGATTGCATTGCATACTTGCATATCACCTAGGATTGGACTTATACTCGTGATTGGCAACCACGGGTCGATTAGATAATGGGATCGATCATCCTTAAATAATATATGATATTATTGATGTATGCATGTTTAGACTAAATTGTATGAATCCCGCAAACATACATAAATTGCATGATGAGAAAGATTTTCAAAAATTAAAAATCCCTCATTTTAAATATGATTTAAAATTGATATCAAGATAAACAAAAGAGAATTTAAATATTATTTAAATATTCCTACCTTCCATCAACGATCAATGTATGAGATGCTACCCACGGGCACGGTCCGGCTCATATTATTGGGGGGGCCCGTTCGTCGAAAAACTGTACATTGGATTGACACAAGTTGTAAGTTGGGCGGAACTTCCATGGGATTGGCTCATATTATTGGGGATCCACATGGCGACCGTCCATCACAACTTAATATTAATGGGTCATCTTGACATGTCACATTAAACGACGTCATATTATTGGATCCTTATTGGACATGAGGTAAAAACATGGGGGTTTCTTTGAAAGCAATTGGGCTCTACCTTTTGAAAATTATGGTTGGCTGATATTATTCGGGACTATAGTTTGTCAATTGGACTTTCCCACTAAGGAAACCAGTTTCCCGTTTTCACTAGAGGGTAGTGAAATCGTTAAAATAGTGGGAGTGAAATTCATAAAATAAATTTCGCCATATTTTATGTCTTAGTAAATTAATTAAGCAATCATCGATTATTGTCTGTTTCTTCTCAGTATATCATTATGATGAATCTTCGTAATCCACATGTTTCAATTCTTGAACAAAATAAACTTTCTGGCGCAAACTATACGGAAAGGTTCCATGAGTTAAGATTGTCCTGAATTCGGAAAAGATTTTCTAAGTGTTAGAAAAGGCTCCTCTGAAAAACAGCCCCGGCTGATGTAACTTCGGAAAGGTTGGCCATGTTGGGGATCGGTTAACTCGTGCCCGGAAACGCAGCGGAAATATAAAATTTTTAATAAAAGAAATCCGAGCACTTGTGTAGTATTCAAAAACTCAAACAACCATAGGGTGTTTTAGAATTTTACCTAACAATCTCAAAGATTGATTTATGGCTCCAACCAAGTTGATAAACAACTAGGCTCTTGAAAAATGGTAGACTCAATCTACAAGCTTCCAAGAGCACTCCTTGCTCAAAATGGATTCAACTCTTCGAGCCTCCGAATTAGGTCCACGACTAGACGATCTATATCCACTCTAAATATGCACTAGAATATTTAGAGGATTTTTCATTGAGATTTTTCTTTCCTTCTCCCACAAAAATGAAAGAAAACTTGGAGGAAATTATAATGGAGTGTTCGGCCACTTCAAGTTGGAATTGAAAATGAATTGTGTAATGTGTGTATATTATATTAATGAAAAAGAATTGATTAGATACAATTAAAACCATGCATAGAACAATGCATGACTTGCATGGAAAATTGCATCCAATCTTCCAACCCTTCAAATTCCATCACACACATACATATATATATTATATATATATATATATATACACGCCTATATATATATATATAAATATATATATTTAAATGGTATTTTGAAATTATTTTAATTAAATATTAAACCTAAACCCATTTAAGTTTAATCAATTAATTAAATTCAACTTGAACTCATTCAAGTACACTAGTAACAATAATTATATAACACTATTTTATTTGAGCTCTACAAGACTCAATAGTGTTTAATTATTTGTACATTAAAATGTCAACTAGTGTTAAATTAATTCAACACTTGAATTAATTAACTAAGTTCAAAATAATAGTTTAGAAAATCACCATTTTCATAAACTAATTATTTTAAGTCAACTTTTAATCTTGGAACACATTCACAAATTAAAAGTTACTTATTCCATTCATTCTCCCATTTAGAAGTCAAACTTCTAATTTATTTTACTTATAAACTCCTTTATAAGTTGTTCAACACATTGAACTTATTTTAATCTCAACGGGATCTAGAAAGCTAGTACTTGTGTGACCCTCAATGGTTCACTGATACAACTAGCAGTGGGTTCACATCTCCATGTGATTCGGGATCAACAAGTCCCTTATATGAGCATACCCTATATAGCTCCATTCTTATTAATCAACACATTGATAATAAGAACGTCAGAAAACTCAAGTCTGATAGTACCCAACCAGTCATGTAAACGTCTAGCAGCATCGCTTACATGACTCCCTAGGTATCAAATGATAGTGCCTGTAAGAACCAATCAATTATGGTTAGCGTATAGTACGGTCCCTTCAACTCATATATCCCGACCGATTCGACAACCATTGGTTTATCGAGAGTTGTCATTGAATCAATAACTATGTGTCATGCCGTAGTTGCATCAAAAATGTAATTCAAGAAACTCCTTTCTTAATTACACTTACTCTGATCAGAGATTTCAAGCTACGTATGCATGATATAACATAGGATATCCATACCCGTAGGTAAGCGGTGAATCCCCGACTACAATGCATTGACTCCTATATGTTTCGTCACAACACCCAACATTGCCACCTGATGACCCCAGATGAGTCGGTAAACAAGTCAAAGTGAAGCACTAGCATATAGAGTCTCCATGTTGTCCCGGGTTATAAGGACTAATAGTGTACAACCATAAACTAGGACTTCTCCACTCGATAAGTGAGAACCACTTGGAAAATCCTTTAGGGAGGGTTGTTCAGTGCACTTTACAAGGAGCACCTATTTGCATGCTTGGACATCTCCATGTCCCCTACCAATGAAACATGGTACTCACATCGCAAATACTAGTCTCAAGATCGAGCGGCCTTTATCCTTCTTTATGGCGGCTGAATCGACTAGGAACAGTTTAGAATATACAGTATTCCAAATATGAGTTTCATGATAGTCATCACATGACCATCTCATATTCTTTCTACTATTTGTATATTCAAGGGCTTTATCTATGCAGCTTGCATGTGTATAAAGATAAAGATGTGCCAAATTAAATAATGTCAAATATTATTAAAATAAAGGCTTAGTTAGTGGATCAGCAACATTATCTGCGGAGGCGACTCTGTCTAACAAGACATCTCCTCGTTCCACAATTTCCCGGATGATGTGGTATTTTCTCAGTACATGTTTGGATTTTTGATGAGACCTTGGTTATTTTGCCTGAGCAACGGCACCAGTGTTGTCGCAGTACACCGGGACTGGATCAACTCCATTAGGAATAACGCCCAACTCTTGGACGAAATTCCTAATCCAAACAGCTTCCTTTGCAGCATCGAATGCAGCAATATATTCTGCCTCAGTGGTTGAATCCGCAGTGCTGTATTGCTTGGAACTCTTCCAACAAATAGCAGCACCATTGAGCATGCATATAAAATCGGAAGTTGACTTCGAATCATCAACATTGCTTTGGAAGCTAGAGTTGGTATAGCCTTCCAATTTTATTTCTCCACCCCCATAAACCAAGAACATATTCTTAGTCTTTCTCAAATACTTGAGAATGTCTTTCACAGCTTTCCAGTGTGGAAGACCAGGGTTCGATTGATATCTACTTGTAACACTAAGTGCAAAGGCCACGTCAGGACGTGTAGATATCATCGCATACATGATACTACCAATTGCAGATGCATATGGAATGCGTGTCATCGTCTCTATTTCTGCATCATTCTTGGGAGACATGGACTTGGATAGAGACATGTCATGACACATTGGTAGATGTCCTCTCTTAGACTCATCCATCGAGAACCTCTTCACGATGGTATCAATGTATGTGGACTGGGTGAGACCAAGCAATCTTTTCGATCTATCCCGATAGATTTGTATTCCCAATACAAAAGATGCTTCACCCAAGTCCTTCATCGAGAACTTACTCGATAACCATACTTTAGTTGATTGCAACATTCCTACATCATTCCCAATGAGTAGAATGTCATTAAAATAAAGTACCAGGAATGTCACACCACTCCCACTGACCTTCTTATACACACATGGTTCCTCAGGATTCTTAGTAAACCTAAACTCTTTGATTGTACCATCGAATCTGAGGTTCCAGCTCCTAGATGCCTGTTTGAGACCATAGATAGATCTCTGAAGTTTGCATACTTTATGCTCACTTCCGATAGATGTGAACCCTTCAGGCTGAGACATGTAAATTTCTTCCTTAATATCCCCATTAAGAAAAGCTGTCTTCACATCCATCTGCCATATTTCATAGTCATACCATGCGGCAATGACAAGCAATATCCTTATGGACTTGAACATTGCGACTGGAGAAAAAGTTTCTTCAAAGTTAACTCCTTGCCTTTGAGTATAACCTTTTGCCACCAATCGAGCCTTGAAGGTCAGAACCTTCCCATCCGTCCCAAGCTTCCTCTTGTAAATCCATTTACACCCTATAGGAACAATTCCTTCAGGTGGATCCACAAGATTCCACACTTGGTTCGAATACATGGAATTCATCTCAGATTCCATAGCTTCAAGCCACTTGGATGAATCGGCATCAGACAATGCTTCCTTGAAGGTCCTTGGATCACATCCATGGTCAGGCTCATCTTGGCCCCCTTCAAGAAGCAGACAACACCTCATAGGTGGTCTTGAGATCCTCTCGGATCTTCTAGGAGCTTGTATCTCCTTTCTTGGCTGTTCGGGTGTGGGTTCCACAATCATGGGTGTTTCTCGAACTTCTTCGAGTTCTATCATCTCCCATTTTCTATCCAATAGAAATTCCTTCTCCAAGAAGGATGCATTCCTAGAAACAAACACCTTTGTTTCTTTGGGATGATAGAAATAATATCCAACCGAATTCCTTGGATATCCCACAAAGTAGCATAAAATGGATCGAGCATCCAATTTATCTCCCACTATCTGCTTCACATAAGCAGGGCATCCCCATATTCTTAGATAAGAATACTTTGGAGATTTTCCCATCCATATCTCATATGGTGTCTTATCAACTGCCTTTGAATGGACATTGTTCAACAACAGTGCCGCTGTCTCAAGTGCATATCCCCAAAAGGATGGCGGCAACTCCGTGAACCCCATCATAGACCGAACCATGTCCATCAAAGTTCGATTACGACGTTCTGAAACACCATTCAACTGAGGTGTACCAGGAGGAGTCCACTGTGAGAGAATACCATTATCCCTAAGATACTCTTGGAATTCAGTACTAAAGTACTCACCACCTCAATCCGATCGAAGTGCCTTGATGCTTCGTCCCAATTGTTTTTCTACTTCATTTCTGAATTCTTTGAACTTTTCAAAAGCTTCAGATTTGTATTTCATCAAATACACATACCCATACCTAGAGAAGTCATCGGTAAAGGTAATGAAGTAAGAATGTCCGTGCTTAGTGGTGATGCTAAGTGGACCACACACATCTGTATGGATCAAATCCAACAGTCCCTTGGCTCGCTCCACATGGCCCTTAAAGGGAATTTTGGTCATCTTTCCTTTTAGACAGGGTTCACAAGTAGTAAGAGAATTAATATCAGACATATCAAACATGCCTTCTCCCACTAGCTTGTTCATCCTTTTAAAAGATATATGACCTAATCGAGCATGCCATAAGTGTGCTGGATTTAGAGTATCTTGTTTTCTTTTGGATGTTGTTGATATCTTTTGGACATTATACATAGGAATATCTTTTAATTTTAAATTATAGAGATCATTTTCCAATTGTCCTGTACCAATTAAACATTCATTCTTGTAAATATTGCAAACACCTTTGCCAAATAAACAAGAATATCCATCTTTATCAAGCATAGAAATGGAAACAATGTTTTTCACCAAATGTGGTACAAACAAAACATCTCTCAAACATAATTTAAAATCATTGTCCAACAATAAGTAAACATCTCCAATAGCTTTGGCTGCAACTCTTGCCCCATTGCCCATCCTTAAGAAGGTCTCACCATCTCTGAGTCTCCTACTTCTTGCCATCACCTGCAAATCATTACAGAGATGTGAGCCACAGCCGGTATCCAATACCCAAGAAGAAGAGTTAAGTGAAATGTTTACTTCAATGTAGAACATACCTTTTCCAGAACCATTCTGGTCAAGATATTCCTTGCAATTATGTTTCCAATGTCCAGGTTTCTTACAGTGATGACAGACGTCATTAGTCTTGTTAGCCTTAACTGGTGTGGCTACCACAACGGGACTCGGAGCTTGCCTCTTCAAGGGCACGTTCTTTTTGGGAGCATGGAAGGAACGCTTCTTTCCCTTCCCATGTGGTCTATTCTTTGAACCAGATGAAGATCCCACATAAAGAATCGGCTTCTCTTTCTTGATTGTGGATTCAAACATAACAAGCATGTTAACCAACTCCTCAAGGGTTGGATCTAACCTGTTCATGTTGAAATTCACCACAAAAGGATCAAATGAGCTAGGCAGTGACAAGAGCAACATGTTTGTGGTCAACTCAGTTGGTAGCACAAGATCCATGCTAACGAGTTTCTCCACGAGCCCAATCAACTTCAGGCCATGCTCATGGACCGAAGCCCCATCTCGCATACGCAAAGTGATTAGCTCCTTGACAATCGCATGTCGAAGTGGGCGTGTTTGTTCACCAAAGAGTTCTTTGAGATGCAAGTGAATGTCAGCAGCATGCTTTGCACTCTCAAAACGTCGCTGAAGCTCATCATTCATAGAAGCCTGCATATAACACTTGGCTTTCAAGTCATGGTCACACCAATCCTTGTAAGTCTGTAGCTCCTCAGGGCTACAATCAGTCGGAGCCGTATCAGAGGGTGACTCATCAAGTGTGTATGCAATCCTCTCCGAGTTCAAGACGATTTTCAAATTTCTTAGCCAATCGAGGTAATTTGGACCGGTCAGTAAATGTTTGTCGAGTATAGTAGATAGCGGATTGCGAATTGATGACATTGTAAAAACTTGTACTGAAAAATAATAACAGATAAATGTCAATGACTATTTTAAAATATTCAATAAGATATAAAGTGTGGACTTTAACTTTATAAATATTTACTCCCACTGTTTTTGACATTTTTACTACCCTCTAGTAAAAATGGGAAACTCCTTTCCTCAGTAGGTACATAAGGTCCAATTAGCCAATTACGATCCCGAATAATATCAGCCAATCATAATTTCTAAAAGGTAGTTTCCAATTGCATCTCCATGCAACCCTTACGTAAACTTTTGTCTCACGCTTGATTAGGACCCAATAAAATGACGTCGTTCATCTTTACGTGTCAAGCCTTACCCATCGATATCGAACCTTAATGGACGGTCGCCATGAGTTCCCCCAATAATATGAGCCGAAGTCATGGGAGTTCCACGTAGTTCACATCACCATGTCAATGGATTTCACAGCTTTCCGGCATCCAAAACCCCCCCAATAATATGAGCCGAGTATTGAATACGGGTATCGTTCGTCATGCATCAATTGTCGATGGAAGACATGGAAATTATAAACACATTTATAATTCCCCTTTTCGGGCTTGATATAAATTTTGAATCTAATTCAAAATGAGGGTTTTTAATTTTGAAAAAGGTCTCATCATTAATTTTAAAGATCGCCATGTTTGATCGTATGTTTGCCGGATTCATGCAACTTTGTTATTATAAAATAATAACGCACATACTAATTAATAAGGATGATCAATCGCCCCAAAAACTATTTGGCCCGTGTCAGCCAAACACGGGCCTAGGTCCAATTCCTAGGGAATGCATGGGATGCAAATGCAACAATTACATAAGCTTCCAATATTTACATGTCTTGGATCTTCATAATTCATCATGGCCCACCATCTTCCAATCTTGAACTTCCGCTATCAAATATTTTACATGAAAATATCCATGGCAAATAGGGATACATCTCATGGGGTGGGAACGGGCCATAAACCAAGCTCATTTTGTAATTTGATAATTATTACAACCATTCAACACAAAATATCCTAGCATACACCTAGCAAATTGGTCTTGGGCTTTTAATCATCCTTCATGCACAATATCACATATCATACACCATCAATTAATTATCTCAATAATCAATTGATCAAATATTATATATCTTGGTCCAATCACTAACCACCACAATTATAAAATAAATTAACAAAATAAACAAACACCTTTGTTGGACCATGATCTCAAGGCCAAATGTTACATGCAAAACTAGACAGTTCTAAAGAAGTTTGCCATCACTGCAAGAAACCCGGTTACTGGAAGCGCAACTGCAAAGAATATATATCGAGTAGTTACGAACTGCAGAGGATATATTTTATAAACGTTTCACTTAATAATATTTCTTGGGTATTGGATACCAGATGTAGATCTCACATTTGCAATGAGTTGCAGATGATGATAAGAAGTAATAGGCTAAGGATGGGTGAGACCCAGTTAAGGCTCAGGAATGGTTCCAGAGTTGAATCCAAAGCTATGGGAAACATTCTTTTAATTTTGCAAAACGATTTTAAGCTATATTTTGAGAGAGATGTTTTTATTTGTACCAAGATTTCATTAAAACATTATTTCTATTTCTATTCTTGATAGAGAAGATCTTTCTTGCAATTTTGCGAATGAGATTTGCAATATTTACAAGAATGAATGTTTGATTTGAAATGGACAATTTAAAAACGATCTATATAACTTAAAATTAAAATACGTTCCAGTTGATTATGTTGATAAACCGATAACAACAAACAAAAGGAAAATCGATAGTCAAAACCCGGCAAACCTTTGGCATGCTAGGCTATGTCATATTTCTTCAAGGAGGATGAACAAGCTAGTGGGAGAGGGCATGTTTGATATGTCTGATATTAACTCTCTACCTACTTGTGAGTCCTGCCCAAAAGGAAAAATGACTAAATCTCTTTTCAAAGGGAAACCTGAGTGTAGTAAAAATCTGTTGGATTTGATCCATACGAATGTTTGCGGCCCATTTAGTAATGGTACTAAATATGGTCACACCTACTTCATTACCTTTACTGATGATTAATCTAGGTATGGGTATTTATATTTAATGAAATATAAGTCTGAATCATTTGAAAAGTTCAAAGAATTCAAGGCTGAAGTAGAAAATAGACTAGGTAGAAGTATTAAAGCACTTCGATCGGATCGAGGTGGAGAATACTTAAGTACCGAGTTTTTGAGCTATCTAAAAGAGAATGGGATTCTCTCTCAGTGGACTCCTCCTATGACACCTCAGCTGAATGGTGTCTCGGAGCGTCGTAATCGAACTTTGTTGGACATGGTTCGATCTATGATGAGCTTCACTGAGCTCCCACCTTCGTTTTGGGGCTATGCGCTTGAAACGACAGTATTGTTGTTGAACAATGTCCACACTAAAGCAGTAGATAAAACTCCATACGAGTTATGGAATGGCAAAGCTCCTAAGTATTCGTACTTAAGGATTTGGGGATGTCCTGCTTACGTGAAGCAGACAGTGGGAGATAAGTTGGATAGTCGATCCACCTTATGTTATTTTGTAGGATATCCGAAGAATTCAATCGGATATTATTTCTATCATCCTGGGCGTAATTCCTAAAGCTGTTGGTCCAGTTCCGGTGTACTGCGACAACACTGGTGCCATTTCTCAGGCAAAGGAACCAAGGTCTCATCAAAGATCCAAATACGTACTGAGGAAATACCACATCATCCGGGAGATTGTGGAAAGAGGAGACATCACTGTCGAGAGAGTGGCCTCTACAGACAATATCGCTGATCCACTTACTAAGCCCTTGCCAGGACCATTGTTTGACAAACATCGCGAAGCAATGGGATTACGTAGTATGACTTGTTGTCTTTAGGGCAAGTGGGAGATTGAAAGAGTGGGTGCCCGGTTAGCCAACTTGTGGCTAAGGGCTTTTATGACTCTATGTATAAACAATCTTTGTTTAATATAATTTACATTAATTAATGGCATTTTCTTCATCTTTCTTCATATTGTTATATTGTGATATACTATTGTTGTTTTGATAAAGACCTTGAATATACTATAGTGTAAGTAAGATGAGATAGTGAATAAAGAGAGATCACTATTATGAAACACATCTTATAGTCACTGTATATTCTAAACAGTTCCTAGTCAATTGAGCCGTTCGCTAATAAGGATAAGGATCGCTCGAGATTGAGACTAGCATTTGTGATGCCAAGTACCACGTTTCATTGGTAATGGACATGGAGATGTTCAAAGCATGCAAATGGATATTCATATGATGAATGATCGAACTACCCTATTCGGACTTTCCAAGTGGTTATCACTTATCGAGTGGATAAAGTCCGCGGTTTTGGTTGTACACCATTAGTCCTTACTACTTGAAACATCATTGAGACTCTATATGCTTGTACTGTACTTTGACTCGTTTACCGACTCTATTGGGGTCATCAGGTGTCGGGATTGGGTAGAGTTACGGCACATATAGGAGTCGATGCTTTGTTTTCAAGGATTCACCACATACTTGCGAGTGTGGATATCCTATGCGATCTGAGGAGATATTAGTGTGACGAATCTCTGGCCAGAGTACATGATGTGTTTTAGGTTACACGGTTTTCCTAATAACACATGCGATGTCACTATTTGATCTCCAAGATGTAATGCATAGTTATCGAATCTCGAACGATTCTCGATGCACCAATGGTTGTTGATTCGATCGGGATATATGGATGAAGGGACCGTACTGTACGCTAACCAAAATCTACTGGTTCTTGCAGGCACTATCAGTGATACCTAGGGAATCATGGGGTGATGTTGCTAGACGCTCTTACCATGATTCGTTGGGCAAGTCGAAAATTGTTGTTCCGAGTCACAAGGAGTTGTGAGCCTACGGCTAGCTGTATCCCTGAACCATTGAGGGTCACACAAGTAATGGATTACTAAACCCCGTTGAGATAGCTAAATTTAAAGAGTTAAATTTAATGAAAGAGAAGTTGGACTTCTTAACTAAAAGGGAGTGGAATCTCCTAAAATGACATAGGGATGGACATTTTTGGAAATCACTGAATTTGGATTCAGAAAAATTATCTTGACTTTAAAAGGTGCAGAATTGGTTTCTGTGCACATTGGTGAAATCAGTTTATCAATCGGAGTCATGATGAATTTTATATTAATTTCTATAATAACGGGCTTGGCTTGTTGGGCTTAAATTATGGATTGTGGGCCCTAAGGAGTTAGAGTCCTAATACAATCATAACTTAATCTAGTCTAGAAATTATCTATAAATAGATGAGTAGTATTCGAAAATCACAAGAATTAATTCTAGCAATTTTTGAAAATCACTCATATTATTTCAAGGGGATTTTCGAAATCCTCTGTCCCTTTTTGAGAAAATTCAGTTTGTGATTTTTCGAAAAATTACATTCTGAATTGACAGATCAAATCTGTTTATTCTCATCGATGAACATCTGATTGATTTCTAGTGCAATCAATCAGAGGGTTTCTGTTTTCTGTTCGTGGACCTTATTCCGGAGATTGATCGTGAAGCCATCGGTTCCCGGGATATACAAGAAGAGCAGATTAAATTCTGTTGGTGTCCATAATCAAGCCGTTGCTTGAAAAGGTAAAAATTTAATTGTGATTTTATTTTTACTTGCATAATTTAATCGTAAAGTTTTGATACCCATGATATGGAATCGTTCCATATATAAAAATAAAATTTTTAAACTTCCGTTGCACCGGGTATCAATTTTTAATTGATCTGAACACGTTTTTCCAACATTAGTTTCATATACATGCATCAAAGGAATTTTAGAATGGTCATATAAAGTCATTCTAGCACTATCTTGTGGTTTTTTTAGTTCTGTTTCTGCACTAATTCAATTTGGCTAGTGAAAACAAGGTTGCATCTTCAGACTCCTCAGCAAGCTCGTCCATATTCTGGTTTTCATGGTCCGTTTAATTTCTTATTGAAATTTTATTACTTTGATTTATTTTATGCAAATGTATATAATTTCTTATTCAGTTCTTGGAATGATAACATGAAAGAGGTTGCTTACAAGTAAGTCCAGAGCATTACTATTAAACTTTTGTAAGTGTCAACTCTTGATCTATGCATTTTATATGTGTTTGCTTTTTTGATTTCATAATTAACTAACATATGTGCACCACACAGTTTTGACAATTGTTGCTTTACGCATGGTAAACCTTTGTAAAGTTATCACCTCGCTCATTGATAGATGATTCTTGGGTTTGAAATGTGTGTCCAGCAAGGTTTCAAGATTGAAGATTGTGAAAGATGATTCTGCACAGCTTGGTCAAAATCTACAATGTATGCTATTGTTCCCGTCTTTTTTTGTTAAAAAAGTGTGATATCTGATTAATAAGTTGGTGCATATGCCTAAATTTTTTCTTTACCTTTGTAATTACAGACATCCTTCATTGTCAGTGCAAGAACATCAAGAGAATGAAAAGTCATGTGTATGGAATGCTACTGATTTTTCCGATGGATAGTTAAAGGAGGAAACTTTCTGTATTCGTTTTGCATCTGTTGAGAACTGCTTTATGGCAATTTTCAAACTTGCAAGTCCAAGCTTGGTGCAGGGCATGAGTTTATGTCTAACCCATCATTTTAGGGTAAAACGTCAGAAGGCAGCTTGGATTTAGACCGCAAAGGACAGCCCCACTGGATTTAAGCTCTTGGGAATGCCCAATGCCCAATGCCCAAACGGTAATCATTTGCTCCCTAGAAAATTTATCTTAATTTCAGCTCTTGGAATGCCCATTAGTACGCATCATATATATTTTACTGGATATTATTACCTCATTGGAGTCAAAGATTTTGAATCAATGCACATTGATTTGTTCAAATATTTTATTGAAGAAGATAGAACTGGTTCAGTTGAATTGTTCAAAGATTACAACTGATGGAGAATACTTTAGTTAATTGTTAACATTAGATTCAAGAATAGATTGTTTCATTGCATGATGGCTTTTGAGAGAGGGTAGAACATGAATATGCGCCCAAGAGAACGGTAAGTGTATGAGTTATGGTGGAGCTTTTGCTTCGCGTCTCCCGGTCATGAGTCGAAGTAGTCCAGACAACATCTCAGCATGTCAATCACAAACTATTGCTGAAATTTGTTCATGCTCAAGCTATATGTTATGACAGATCTCAAGAACCTGCATTGGGCACACCTTTTTCAAAGAGTGCTTTCTTGTGCTTGACTTGTGCATTGTTTAATAGTAGAGTTGGTTTTATGTATTTTTATAGAACATACTCTGCAATATTTCTTGTCCAATTCTTTGTTTGATTGTATCAAACCTGCAGTCTCATAGATGTTTTTACATTCAAGTGACCTCACCAAGAAACAATAGATGTTTACTTGTTTCATGAAAATGATTACATTCCTATTGACAATGAGCTATCTTTTTTTACATTTCAGTTTGCAGGATCCATCAAGAACCAATATTACAGTCAAGATCAATTTGATGAAGTTAGAAGTAAATGGAGTGAATTTGTCTACTCCTATGTAGGTGCCTAAATGTGTCGTGTACGTTGGGATAATACTTTGTTTTGTCTATGTGAATACACTAGTTTTGTGGAAATACTTGTGGATACATGTATATTTTCGGGTTATTTTGGGGTATATACTTGTAGATTTATGTATGTTCGTCATTTTGGGATAGATAATTTATGAATCTTATTAGTCTATTTTATGTTTAAAAAATATATTTATATTGAGGTATTTTTGTATCTAAATTTTAATGTAGTGAAAAATATGTTTTTTTATTACTTCGGCAATTTTACTAGTCGACGACATAGAATTCATTTTTTTACTTCGTGGATTAGTGACATTGCCGAATTCAAAAAATGTCTTCTACTTCGTCAATTAGTGTCATTGATGAAGTACAAGAATATCTTTTACTACGCAAATTTATGAAATTAACGAAGTAAACGACTTTCTTTTACTACGTTACTTAGTGTTATTGCCAAAGTATAAGCATATCTTTTACTTCGGCAATTTCATTAATCGACGAAGTAAAAGATATTCCTTTACTTCAATTTCATTAATCGGTGAAGTAAAAACATATCTTCTACTTCGGGAATTTATGAAATTTCCAAAGTAAAAGATATGCTTTTACTTTGTCAATTAATGAAATTGACGAAATAAAATATATGTTTTTACTTCGGTATCAGCTCAATCTTGAACCGGTTTTGGCTTCATGAACCGGCTAAAGACTTCGATAATTTCAGGGCTAAGACATCAGTTATAACGCGAAGTAAAATAGTACCCTATTACTTTACGTGACACTAATTCGGTAATTATCTACCTACGACTTCAGTTAATAACCGAAGTCTTTTGCGACTTTTCTACTAGTGCATGTTCTGTGACATACCACGTCCAGAGTGCTAACCTAGTGCTGGACTAATAGCAATTTTTTGATAACACACAGTGTTTTTTGGTATCAAGTAAGCATTTCTCAACGTTACATTCTGGTTAAATAGGAGTAAAAACCAACAGAAAACAAAATTATAAGAGACTAAGATGGTGTATGACTAAACTTATTAAAAACAGCTTATAAGCTTCTAGAACTTAGTTTTAAGAGCTTATAAGCTGTTAGGTCTTATATTAAAAATAAGTTGTTAAAGTGTTTGAATAAACTTATTTTAAACAACTTAAAGATGTTGATGTGTTTGGTATTTTAAGATCTTTTTATTAACAAAATTACCAAAAAAATTTATAATATTGTTAATGTAATGGAATAGTTATATATATATATATGTATGTATAAACAAACGAATTAATTTTACACTTTATAAATAAATGTTAAACTTATATATATTGTTAGGATCGAAATATGTGTGTAGAGGGGGGTGAATACACACTTAAAATATTTTAGAGCTACAATAGCTCGTTCTTGAAATGTTCAAAAAATAAACCGAGCACCGATGAATTATATCGAGTTTGGTTTTCAAACAAAGCGGAATACACTCGAAATAATCCTTCGTAGAAACCGAATAAACATTGTGAAAATAATTTGTAAGAATGCAAGTTGAAATAATAAAAACAATTTGGTTGAAGCATTTTATCAAACACTTTGTATGCAATATTTTGGTGTATGAAGAACACATAAAATGCTTCAACAATGCATCTTAAAACAGTGACAATAATAAAGTAAATGCGATAAACAAATAGACACGAATTTGTTTATGGATGTTCGGAGCTCAATCTCCTACGTCGCCCCTTCTTCCACATCGGAAGGATCCAGTAGAAGACTTTGATTTATACAAACTCATTTTTACAAATCTAATCCAATTTAGGACTTATTCAATGCCTAAACAAGAACTCCAAGCCACTCTCGATAGTAGGTCTCAACCTCACAATCCGCATATTGTTTAACGTCTCTTATACCAAGACTACAAACACAATGTTTAATGTCTTTGTGCTAAGACTCTCACTCAACTAATCTTGCAAAGCATGTCTCTCGTATGTGTGTGAGTGAGCTCTCTTCAACTCATATACAAAGATATTGAACATGGAAGAGCGTTCTATAAAGTGGGTTTGTGTAGAGGATTTAACGTTGAAAGCTCATATCTTCTTCTTCTTCCTCACACATTGGGCTTGCTCTCATTCTAGCTTCTTTTTCTTCTATAATGTACCCATGATTTTAATCCCCATCAAAAGCTTGTGTTTGATCTTCAAAGTGTTGTATTTATAAGCTTCAAGAATGATTTGAACATTAGATTCAAGAAAATGACCGTTTGGAATGTTTCTGGACACTTTCTGAAGATGCAACGGTCATATTTGAGTTGCTGGAATTTTTCTGAAGTTGAGCTGATTTTACTGTTCATTGGAATGGTTTGACCGATTCGATCTGGTCAAACTCATCTGGTCTGGTCAAGCTTTGATCTGGTCTGGTCCAGCTTTGATCTGGTTGAACTTTGATCTGGTCTGGTTCAATTGATCTGGTTAGAGAAACTTCGATCTAATCTTGTTCACTTGATCTGGTTTAGCCATGTTTGATCAGATCTATTCATTTGATTATAACTCTTGATTCACTGATTTTTGGGCAATATGATGAACATGAAAGTTGTAGGCCTTTGTCTTAACTTTCCATGGAATCAATAATCGCTTGATTTCATGTTCTTATGTGAAAGATATACTCGAAATACTCAGTTGCTCCAGAAATTCTGTTCTGCAGAATTTTTGTGCAGAACTAAAACTTCATCGTGCTTTATCAGCTTCTTACACTCCGATTCAGATTGAGCTGGTTGAAGATGATTTTTAGATCATTCTCTTAGCTTCGTAACACATACTGAATCATCCCGTTTGGATAAGCGAGCTGTAGGTTATGGCCAACATACCAGAGCTGGTCTGTTTGATCTGGTTGCTGTAACTTCGATCTAATTTGCATCCAGCTCGATGTTACGACCAACTTTTCACCTTGATAACGTCCGAATTAATTGATCTGGTCTGAAATATTACTTGTAGATATTTGAGTAAGCTTTCCAACCGTTTAGGCTTCAAGTCATTGGGATCACCGAGCTATGAGATAAGATCAATTTACTCAACTGCTCCAGCTTGCTGAACTTTGAGTTCCAACTCAAAAACTTCCATCTTTGATCTACAACTCCAACACTTGATGAAATATGTTAGAAACACAATAATAAGTTTTGTTATCATCAAAATCAAGATTGCTTGTGTTTCACAACCCAACATATATATAATTAAATCTATTTTATATTTAAATTTATAAAAACTAAAAAATTTAATTAAAAAAATGTATCATTAATATTACAAATAAAAATTATAGTTAAATACTAATCAATAATACGTCCGACACTTTTTTTTAAAAAAAATCCTATGAAAAAAATATAGAAAAAGTTAGAACAAAAACTTTGTTAGGAAAGGAAGTCGCGACGTAGAGAGAGATTTGTTAGGTTTGTAAATTATGTGGAGGATAAGATTGTAATTAATGAAAATATAGAGGGATATTTTGGAGAAGAAAATTATTAAAATAATATATTTTTGAAAAAAATACCCTCCGATCCCCTTACTTGTTTAAAAACAGCTTATAAGCTGTCAAACAACTTATTTTGATAGTTTATAAGCTGTTTTTAAAATTCTTTACGAAATAGATTTGTGAAGTTTATAAGCTCCAAAACAGTTTATAAGTTATAAGCTGTTTTGGAGAGCTTATAAGCTCAGCCAAACACACTAAAAATCAACTTTGACAAGTTAGATGAGAAAATAGAAGACTTGACGTTAATTTACAGAACTAATTTGATAATTTTCCCAAAGTACACACTACCGTAAAATATTATTTTTTATATGGCCGGTAGCAAACACTTGCTTCTGTATTTACTATAATCACTAGGATTGATGGTGGTCATATAAATGATACACTTGTTGGTAACAATGGTATGCTAATCCATTGTTAAATCACTGAATCCATAATGATTCGAAGATCCGTTTCAAGTTTAAAGTTTGATCTTCTATTTATGATTAGTTATAAGTGGGCAATCAAAATTAATGAGAACAGTAATGGAATAGTAACAATAAATCACTTGCTTTGAGCATGTATTAATTTAATTCGAGGAAAATTTCATGTTACACTAATACAAATTCAAAGGTGAATTTAAAGATGAATATTTATCAATACTTGTGAGGTTTACTGAAAAGTTAATGAGCCTCAAATATCTACTCAATGCCCTAAAAATAAGATATCATTGATTAAATACATTTATATCTCGCTGTCTAAAATTTAAAAGAAAAATGTTTTTTTGTTTGCAAAATATATTTGGTAATGTGTGTATTATTATTATTATTATTATTATTATTATTATTATTATTATTATTATTATGATGATGTTGATGATGATTATTATTATTAACATTAAACCATGAACTTATTTGATTAGTATTTTTAAATTATAGTTGAAATGATCTTCATATAAATGATGATTAATTAAGAGTGGATATATTTACTTAAAATATTATTTCTTGAAATTTATGACCAATTGGATTAAATATAATATATGTCGACCAGCCGGCTTACAAAACATAAAAAAAAATCGAAATTTGAAAACTATATACGTATACACATATATGGAAAAATATTATATTTTTGGTCTTAGTTTTTTTTTTTCTATTTTTGGTTTTGTGAACAATAAATTAGCATTTTTAATCATGTAACTTACATTTTTTTTTTTTTCATTTTCAGTTATGTTATTGTGAATTTTCATTTTAAATCTTGTAACTTTTTTTTTTTTTCTTATTTTGGCATTTTTTTTATCAGAGCCTATCTATCCATTGGTAAAACATGGACAAAAAATGAAAAAGAAACATACGAGTTACATGAATAAAAATGAATTACATAAACAAGTTGCGTGATTAATAAATTAAAATTCATCATAATAAAAAAAATGCAAATTGCTCAAAAATTTCTAATTCAAACATGTTTTATTCTGCACTCCCTAGCCACTTTTTTGTACCACATTTTTTGTTAATTTGTACCACATCTTGTATGATTTTGTACCACATATTGTATTGTTTTGTACCACATTTTATGACTAAGGACACCAAAGCAAAACATATTTGCATTTGGGGATTTTTGAGCAAATTGATAGTTGGGAAAACGAATCAAATTAAAAAGTACGTACACGTAGAATAAAGTTGTTTATTGGAACAGCCACTAGCTACATGATTGATTGCATGTGTACATATTTTCTATGTGAAAAATGTAATATAATAATACTAATGCTTTCTCTCAACTTTCAATAATTTAATTTTTTCCCACTTTATTACAGAAGCACTCCGCCAACCTCATCCATGTAAACCTCGCCTATAAATACAATAACACTCAGGAGCTTCGTAACAGTTAAAAAAAGGCTTTAAGTTTAAGCTGAACCAATTTAATTCAGTTTGATAAAAAAAAAAAAAAAGCAGTGGTTTTTCATAAAGATCAGCCAGGGAATTATGTTTGGAAATAACAAAGAAGAATGGTGTGGCGCAAATTTTCAGACCAATCATTATTCATCTGAGTTTATGAGTCCTCAGGTTCTAATTAATTTTATTTAATATGCACATTTTGAAGGAATTTAATTTTTGAATGAATCTTGAAAATTCTTTGGAATGGAGATCTCTTTATAAATTACGTGGGATTTTTGGCCTTTGTGCATGGCTGATATTCTATGGCACCAAACAAAGTTTCATATTTGATGATTTTTTATGCTTTAAAGATCAAAGTTTGAAAACCTTTTTTTATTTTCTGTTACGTTTTTTTGTCATCTAAGGTTGAATAATCGAGTTTCAGGACTCCAATTAACTGCAAGTTAATTTGTTTCTGTTAATGCAGAAAGAATGGTGTGAGAGTAGTAGAGAGTTGAGTCCTCTGGGGTTGAAACTAAATAAATCAAAATCTTTTCTGGATTTACTGCATGAGATGTATGGGATCAAGAAGCAAGAAGAGCATGAAAATAGTCGGAACAAGCCTAAAACAGATCAAATTACCAACGATTCCGGATACCGCAAGGCTTCAAATTTTCAGGCAGCTGTAATAACAATTGGATCTTGGAAGGTAAGGTAACATTAATTAATGAATATTCCATGCAGTACTATTTTATGAAATTAACGTCTGATTTATGAATTGATGGGATTTTGGTATCCCAAAATACTTGAAATATTGCAGAAGCTTAGCAGGCGTGCAGGAGACTTGACAGCCAAAATTTACTACGCCAAACGTAAACTTGTTTGGGAGATTTTGGAAGGAGCATTGAAGAGTAAGATGGAAATGGAATGGTCTCAGATTACAGCCATCAGAGCCTCTCTGCCAGATAATAGTTATGGGATTTTGGAGATTGAGGTCAAATTCTACTCTTTCATTTTTGCATAAACTGAATATAAGACATATATTTATTTAATTTAAATGAACATTTTGACTTATATATATGTGATTACTGTTGTATTGTGTGTGTAGTTGAGTAATCCACCTTCGTTTTATCAAGAAACCAGCCCCCAGCCCAAAAAACATACACTTTGGCACCAGATGTCTGATTTCACAGGAGGTCAAGCTTCAAATTACAGGTATTAATGCACCATTAATATTTCTTCATTATATATATTTAGTCTCATAAACAAATTAATGTGAATAATCAGAGTACTCCAGTAATAATGTTCATTCCTCTGCAGGAGGCATTTGCTAATATTCCCTCCCGGAATTCTTGACAAACATTACGAGAATCTTTTGCAGTACAATCCATCACTCTGTCTGAAGCCATTCCCAAGTTCAACAAGTCTCCTCTTCGGCCCACCTCATGCACACGAGAACTCGGGTTTCTCTTTGAACTGCGATGGATATGAATCTCAATGTCACCCCCATAGAAACTATCCCGCAACAACAAAACAAGTTTATATCACATCAAATCAAAATTCAACACCATCAGGTATCGATCATATGAGTAACTTTTCTAAAGCTCTGATATCCCAACTTTTCTCTAACACATCAAATGTTTGGTTAACAGATACTACTTATCCGCCTTACTGTCAAAATCCAACAACTTGGAATCAAGGGCCAGAAACTTATGTGGTAAATGGTAGCATTCAAGGGCAATCAGATATGAATTTACTTGCAGAAGGCGACGAGACTTTTACTTCTCAAAATCATCACTCAAACACAAGGGAGTACTTGGTTAATACCGATAACTATTTACTGGGGGATCCTCAAAATTATCAAGTGGAACCGTTGTTGCATTCTTCTCATGGTTTGTTAGAGGCAAATTTCAATAACAGCAATTGGATGGACACAGAAATGAATTACAAAATGAATGATAATGATCAAGTTATGCAGAATGCAGATGGAAATGGTGCCATTTCGAGCTATGGAGAATTACTACACACTCAATCCATTTGGTTCAGCTAATATTGGAGATTTTCAAGATTCTGTATTCTGATCGAGATAGGATGAGAATTATAGGATATTAATAGGCCAAGTGTGAGTATATATATATATATAATTTTGATATCCTACACCCCTAGGCACCGCCTACATGGCGGTCCATGATTGGTCAGTCGTTTATTGAAAAAAAAAAAAAAATTTGTGTGGTTGTGGGCGCGCCACGTTGGCAGGCGCCCACATGTGTGCAGGGTAAGGGTGTGCAGGATATCAATTCTATATATAAATATATATATATATATATATATATATTATGCATAACTAACTCTTTTTTCCAATCGAGTTTTTGTTTGTTGTTTATTGCAAGATAGGATATTGAG
This sequence comes from Henckelia pumila, assembly GCF_033568475.1. Lineage (NCBI taxonomy): Eukaryota > Viridiplantae > Streptophyta > Magnoliopsida > Lamiales > Gesneriaceae > Henckelia > Henckelia pumila. The sequence goes on from NC_133123.1 coordinate 54,038,020, forward strand.
CTCGTCTCTTTTATTGCAAGTGTAATGTTTCTCTTATTGCATGAGGATAATCTAAAGAATTCTAATTGTTTATGTTTTGAACTTCTTAAAGTAATTAAAGGAACTTTATGAAGTAATTAATTATTTGTAGTAGCAAATGTTTGAACAATGTCATATCAAATCAATTTTAAAGTGTCAATCATTTAATTTCAACAGTGTATGGCTTGGCTTGATGAATCGGACATCATATGCTAACACAAGTCTATGTGTCATGCTAAATACGTGTCAGCATTCATACCAAATAAAAGGCTTGGCTATTGGAAGTTGGAGACTTAGTTTGTTATTTTGTTTTCTTGTTTATAATGTAATTAATTATGTGCACAGTGGAGAGTCTAGTGGGGTAAAGTGCTTACTGGAAAGTTGTCAGCATTATTCGTTAGTTTGTGAGTTGTAAGAAAATTATATATGTGATTAATGTACAAAGAAGGGTATCTGATACCCCGGTGAAATATCCCGGGTTATCACCAAACCCGAGTGATTGTCGAGAGCCCGGATGCGGAGTGGTTTCTAGATTGGTGGGTAGAAGCAAGACAAGGAGGAAGTAGAACCCAAACGAAGTATGGAAGAGGTCTCTTACCTTGCCAAGTGATGTCCTCCCTTCCCTTATCAGGAGGAGTCTTCCCTTGCCAAGAGGTCCCTTGCCTTGCCAAGAGGTGTCCTCCCTTCCCTTGCCTGCCAGAGAACCCTTGCCACCCGGAGCACCCTGGCGTCCAGCACCCTTGCCACCCGGAGCACCCTGGAATCTAGCACCCATGCGTCCCAGCACCCGGCCTCCCAGCACCCTGGCGTCCCAGCACCTTGGCGTCCCAGTACCCTGGCGTCCAGCACCCTGGCCTCCCAGCACCCTGGCATCCCAGTACCCTGGCCTCCAGCACCCTGGCGTCCAGCACCCTGGCCTCGAGCACCCCGTCATCCAGGCTAGAGGACCCTTTCCAAGCCAAATCATAACACGGGTCCCACAACATGGGCACCATCTGGAAGTGACAGAGAATAATAATGAGTAGGAATGGGCACTGTCCAGAAATTGCGGAAAATATCTTATCATCTTTAATGCTGTCAGGAGACCCATTCCATTCAATAATTACTCTTCCTCAAGAGTTCCCTATAAATACCAGGTTCCTTAGCCTGGCTATGGTATGTTTTTCATGTTCTCTTACGTTCAGATACATCTTCACATTCACACTCAATTTCTCTAAAATTCATAAGCCCACTCCATATATCTTAATCTAACTTAAGCATCATAGTGACGATGCCGGAGAACCCCTCCGGCGCCCCACTTACGAGTATCCTTGTTTTTCAAGTATGCAGGCTTCATCTCCAAGCTGATAAGGAACTCACCTATTTCTTTCACCCGGGAGTTTACCCACCCCCGGGTATCTATTTTATGATAATTGCATCATTGGCGCCGTCTGTGGGAAATTGAGTTCTAAGACGTAGATACATCGATCAATCAAAAAACCACGCTGGAAAGAAATTTATCTGTTTCTCCCGTTAGAAGGAAGACTACTTAACTTGGAGAGCTTTCTTGGTTCTTGATTTTCGAATTTGGCTACTGTTAACATCTTGAACCGATTTCTACTACTCCTGTAGTAACCCGCATTTCTAAATTAGTGATTAATGAGTAATTAATCACGTGATCATGTCTAAATTAATTAAAACATGATTAAGTAAGTTCCTGTTGGGATAACGGACTTCAGAAATATATTCAGAGCATTCAAATTAGTTGAAATTGGTTCAGCAGGATCGGATGGTCCGAAGAAGAGTTCGGACGATCCGAAGTGGATCGGAAGCTCCGTGCCAAGATCGGAGGCTCCGATCGAGATCGAAAGCTCCGTCGGCAAGATCGGAAGCTCCGATCTGGACCAGGGCGCACGTCATTGCTTACGTCAGCAAGGTGACGTCATGGCTGACGTAATATTGAGCGATCGGACACTCCGAAGGTGCGATCGGAGGTTCCGATCGTGATCGGACATTCCGAACAGGGATCGGAGGTTCCGAACGCCGTCTATAAATAAGGGGTCCGAGCCCTCATTCTGTGCACCGATTTCCCCTCCTTTCCTCTGGTTTTCGAACCTTCTTACTTAAATCTACGGAGTTCTAGGCATCCTATTGGGAATCCGGAAGTTGCCTAGCGATCCCGGCGTCGTAGCGGAGGTGTGCCTAAGTTTTGAGGCGATTCTACACCAGCGGGCTGATGACGGACGAAGGTATAATTTGGCTTCCTAAAAATATTTAGGAGTATACAATAGCTTACTTAAGGCTTTTAGAGCTTAATTGTTGATGCATGGATATTTTCATTGTAGTAGCTAGTAGACTGGACTAGTAGGCTTGGAGTCTAGACCAGCAGAGCTAGGTTTGACCAGCAGTGTAAGAGGTACGTAAGTATTGACCGAGATAGCCGACATGATATAATTGCTTATAAGTTGCATGAGTATGTGCTATATGTTTTATCATGTTTTAGCATGTTTTACCGCCTTAGCACATACATGATTTTACGTGTGACTACATCCGGAGAGATGTGAGTCATTGACAGTCTCCATAGGGAACGATGATTTCATTTTGGACTCGAGTCAGGTATGACAGTTTCCATATGGGGCTTGTATCCTGTTTTGCATTCGGGTCAGGATGGGGTTGGCTCAGCCCTGATATGGAATATACGAGTACCCCGCGGAGTAGCTCTCTAGCCGGTACTGTATATTCTCGGTGCCATGAGCAAGTGTTTTCACTTGAGTTTCAAATCATCTATGTGCGCATATTTGTATTTATATCATTGCTTCGTATTGAGCGTTCTAGCTCATGCCCCTGTGGTTGGGTATTGCGTACCTTGTGGCGGGGCAGGTTTGAGGCTGGACGGTCCAGGCGGCTCTCAGCAGGATTGAGCTTGGGCAGTGCGAGGTTGTAGAGGGTAGGGATTTATTTACCCTGAACCTTCGATTTGGTTGTATAACAGTATTTATACAATTGTGATAACGTCGGTTGTATTCTGCCGATTGGATTTGTTGTATTTTAATTATCCGCACTTTATGCTTTAAGCTTTTATTGCGTGCGCTTTTACTATAACTCTGATTAGTTAGTGGATCCGGGTTGGGTCACTACATTTTTGGTATCAGAGCGATGCATTGCACTGGGAATATCGTAAAGCGGATTAAGTAATTATCTGTTCTTATGTAACAGATGGCAAATTACGACGAGAGTAACGGTAGCGTAGACGGCGGTCGTTGGGGCGATCCAGATGATCGTAGACGAAGGGGACAGCCCGAGGAGCGCAGGCGAGTCAGCATGCGTAGGTTTAAGAAAGTTAGCCCGAAGCCTTTGACGGGTGGTGAGACAGCCTGTAACGCCCCGTTTTTATCTTAAATGAGTTTATTTGAGTTAATCGAAGATTACAGAGTTCTCGAGCCGGTTTGATTTTGATCAGGGTCCTTTTTGCAAATTTTGGAAATTTCAGGGACTAAAATGCAAATATGGAATTTTATATATTATCTACACTTATTTTGACTCTCAAAGGAGCTCCTCCTCTTCCTCTCAACCGTGAACTCCATTGAAGCTTGGGGAAAACGTTTCCAAGCTCTTCCAATCTCGGTTTCCGGTCGATCCGTCCGTTAGAAATTAATTCTGAAGGCAGATTATCGATCACTGCAGTGAGAGCTCTGTTATATTGTAAGTTCTTCTACGATCGGATACATTCTAGTTTTTGGATGTTGTTAGAATCGTTCTAGATTCGAGTATGTTGTTCTCTACAGAGTTCTGATCGTTTATTATCTGTCGGTTTTGAATTAGAGCGACGTTCGGAATTGTTATGATTTTTGGAAGTATTATTCGAAAATGTGGGTTTTGAGATTTGTTGGGTTTGTCTTGTTGTTGTGGTTTTAGCATTGAATTGAGTTGATATCAGTATTGAACTGCTGTCTGCGTTGCCGGTTTGTTCAGTTTATAGCCGTTATGCCGTCGGTTTGAGTTTTGAGGGTTTCGAACCGTTTTTGAGTTGTTGAACTTGGCTTGTAAGTTGGTCTTTGTTGTTGATCAATCTCTTGTATCTGAACAGATTCGTTTGGAGTTGTCAAGCCCTGAGTTAGCAGCTGATTGATCGTTTCAGAGTTGGACGAAGATCGGTAATGAGATTTACCTTGATCCGTAGTTGTTGTTTAGATTGTATAGTTGTTGATACAATCTTTTGTTGTAGCTTTCCTGGAGTTGGAACTACTGCATTGAAAGGTAAAAGCAGTCATCGTAGCGGGATAGCATACTCGGGACTGTTGGTTCTCGAGTTTCCCTTTTTAAATCACATATTGCATTGATACTTGTTCTAGCACGTGGAACTTGTAATTGTCGATTGATTGAGTTTTTGTTATGTGGCTTATGTTTATGTTTCTGTTATGCATTCATCTTGAGCCTACTTTGATTTCAGCGGGCAGAACCGCCCTTTTGTTAGACGTTTGGGAACTATGATTGAGTGGCCTAGGTTGTAGTATTTCGCCTAGTGCTAGCATACTCATTATGGTTGCTCAAAGTCTAGAGGAGTGGGATACGTGGCACCACCTCGATTGGGAGAGTCGGTGAGTCGTTACGTGATCTCATCCTCGGGATCCCAAAAGCAGAGCAATACTCCCGTGTTTATCAGAATCGATATCCTGGTTTTAAAGACATGCATATCATTAACTTCGACTTGAATATGTGGTTTGATAGCATATTGTATATTCATTACTTGATATGTTGCTTTTACTGGGATTATCATTCTCACCGGTTATCCGGCTGTTGCTTTGTTTTGTATGTGTACTTGGCAACAGGTGGGGCAGGAACAAGTCAGAAGAGGCATGGTTAGCTTCGAGGGCAAGTAGTAGAAGTGAGACTCGGTTTAGAAGTCGAATTAGCATGTTTATCTAGTTTAAGATTGAAGCATGTTAGAACTCGAACTTGATATGTTTTGTTATTCGAATTAGTCTGTATTCGGATTGTAATCTGAAATCGAAGTATGTTGTTGTTGTATCGATTTAGACTTCTGGTTGTTTTTAGGCCTTCTGAAAGCATGACTTGTTATGGCATGTTTCCCTATACCCTGTTATTGCATTTGTATTTGAAGGCATGTCGGACCAAGCGCGAAATCCTTTTTTTTTTCCCGCAGCCTGAGCATTTTTTCTGCCCAGGCCTTCCGCGCGCGGGCGAGGCGTTCCTCGCGCGCGCGCGAGGCCTCCGTTGGGCCTCGGGATCGTTTGGCCGCGCGCACGCGAGCTTGGTTCCTCGCGCGGGCGCGCGGCGTTCTTTTTTAAAAAAAAAAAAAAAAAAAAAACTTTGACTTGTTTTACTCTTGGATTCTTGTTCGCTTAATTGTTGTTTAATCCGAGATTAGTGGTTTAGAATCGAGGTCTCACATTAAGTGGTATCAGAGCGTTAAGATTCTTGGTCGAACTAGAGTGAGCGGGGTAGATCGAGTCTGTGTGTAATGACTCCTCGCATGTGTTTGAATTATTTAATTGTGTACTTAATTCCATGCGAGCATGCTTTATTGTTTGAGCATTATTTGAATTACATGGTTGTGTGATTTAAATTAATAAAGCATGATCTACTTGAGATATAACTGTTTCTGTTCTCGACTGGTATTCGGTATTCCAAGCGGTTGTAAGGGCACTGATGGTAGCGATTGAGATATCTCGTGTCCTAACCTTTGATTATCAGATGGGTCCTCGTCGAGTGATAAACAGAAACACACCACCAGTTAACCCTGCGACTGAGCAAGCTAGCACTGAGGTTGATCAGTTGGATGCTTCAGCGACTCCTATGGAAACCTTGCTGAAGAGGTTTCAGTCGTTCAATCCGCCATTGTTGATGGGTTCAGAAAATCCAGTTGACTGTGAGAGTTGGTTGGATGATATGGATCAGTTGTTTGATTCCATTGACTACACAGATGACCGCCGAATCAGGTTAGTAATTCATCAGCTGCGTGGTGGTGCTAAGAGCTGGTGGATCATGACAAAGAAAGCATTTGAGAGTAGAGGTACAGAGGTTACTTGGACTCTTTTTAAATCTGAGTTTTATAAGCGGTTTTTCCCTATCTCGTATCGTAAGGATAAGGGAGCAGAGTTTGCAAATCTGAGACAAGGGAATCTGAACATTGAAGAGTACGTGGCTAAGTTCGATAGTCTGTTGCGTTTTGCACCGCTAATTGCCGGAGATGAAGAAGCTAAGGCAGATCAGTTCATCAACGGGTTGAACCGCGATGTCTTCACGTTGGTTAACACCAACAGGCCTAGCAACTTTGCGGATGCCATGAATTACGCAAAGGGAGCAGAAGCAGGCTTGTGGAGGCAAAGAGGTAATCAGGGGGCACCTCAGCAGCAGAGGCAGTATCAGAACCAACCATCTCAGTACCAGAATCAGCCACCTCAACATCAGAACCAGCAGCAGAGGTATGAAGGTGGAAACAGTGGGGGAAACAGAAAGGATCAGTACAAGGCAAGAGGTAAACAGTTCAAGAGACAGGGGAACAGTTCGTCCAGTTCCAGTGGTTCGAAGCAATTCGGTTCAGGACCGAGTTCTGGGTCATCATCCTTGTACTGCAGCAAGTGTGGAGGAAGACACTCACCGGATCATTGTGTGGGAGTCTTCGGCAATTGTAACACATGTCAGCAACCGGGACACTTCTCTAAAGTGTGCCCTCAACGTAATAGAGATAGAGCTCAGAGTGGGAGTTCGTCTAGACCTGCAGCTCAGCCGGAGAGGCAGTCGTCTGCAGTGCACTCTTTCCAACCCCAGCAACAGCAGAACAGACAAGGAGGTAGCTCTAGTGCAAATCAGCCTCCGAGACAGCAAGCACGAGTCTTTGCATTGACAGAGGATCAGGCTCAGGCAGCACCTGACGATGTCATAGCAGGTAACTGTTCGATTTTCGGTCATTCTGCTCATGTCTTGATAGATACAGGTGCTTCCCATTCCTTTATCTCTGAGAAATATGTGTTATTGCATGCTTTGCCAACTGAATTGTTGCCTACAGTAGTAGCTGTTACTTCACCTTTGGGTGGAGGAATTGTTTCTGTACGACTAGTCAGGAACTGTGAATTTTGTTTCGAGGGGAATTTGTTAGAATTCGACTGTATTGTGCTTGGGTTGTCAGATTTTGATTGTATTGTCGGTATAGATGCTTTGACCAAGTACAGGGCGACAGTTGATTGTTTTCTGAAGGTTGTCAGGTTCAGACCTGAAATGGCAGACGAGTGGAAATTCTTTGGTAAGGGTTCTCGATCTAGAATTCCTTTGATTTCAGTGTTATCTATGACTCGTTTGTTACAGAGAGGTGCAGAAGGATTTCTGGTTTATGCGGTTGATGTACTGAAATCTAGCCCAGCTTTGGTTGACTTACCAGTGGTTAGAGATTTTGCTGATGTGTTTCCGGAAGATGTTCCTGGATTGCCACCCATTCGAGAGGTTGAATTCAGCATTGACTTAGTGCCAGGTACTCAACCTATTTCAAAAGCTCCTTATCGTATGGCACTTGTTGAATTGAGAGAGTTGAAGGAGCAGCTTGAGGATTTGATTGCCAAGGGATACATCAGACCTAGTGTATCGCCTTGGGGTGCTCCTGTTCTATTCGTTCGGAAGAAGGATGGTTCTATGCGGCTCTGTATCGACTACCGTCAATTGAATCAGGCTACAGTTAAGAACATGTATCCTTTACCCCGAATAGATGAATTGTTCGATCAACTGCAGGGTTCTTCTGTCTACTCTAATATTGATCTGAGGTCGGGCTACCATCAGCTGAGAGTGCGAGAGGAAGATGTTCCTAAGACCGCATTCAGAACGAGGTATGGTCACTTTGAGTTTATAGTCATGCCATTCGGTTTGACTAACGCTCCAGCTGTTTTTATGGGTTTGATGAACCGTATCTTTCAGCGTTATTTAGATGAGTTCGTCATTATCTTCATCGATGATATTCTTATCTACTCGAAGAACCGTACTGACCATGCAGAGCACTTGAGAATCGTCTTGCAGATTTTACGAGTTGAGCAGTTGTTTGCCAAGCTATCGAAATGCGAATTCTGGTTAGATCGAGTTGTCTTTCTCGGTCATATTATTTCTGAAGATGGGATTTCTGTCGATCCCAGCAAAATCGAAGCGGTTATGAATTGGCCTAGACCGACATCAGTACCTGAGATCCGAAGCTTCATGGGTTTAGCTGGTTATTACCGTCGTTTCATCGAGGGTTTCTTGTCTATTGCCAAGCCTATTACCCAGCTGACTCAGAAGAATGCGCCTTTTGTCTGGACTCCAGATTGTGAGGCTAGCTTTGTTGATCTAAAGAGGAGACTGACCAGTGCTCCAATTCTTTCTATTCCGAAGGGTACTGGAGGGTTCACAGTCTATTGTGATTCTTCTAACCGAGGCTTGGGTTGTGTTCTTATGCAGCATAAGCATGTGGTGGCGTATGCATCAAGGAAGCTGAAACCGCATGAGACTCGTTATCCTGTTCATGATCTTGAACTTGCAGCGATTGTATTTGCTTTGAAGATCTGGCGTCACTATCTTTATGGTGAGTCTTTCGAGATCTTTTCTGATCATAAGAGTCTTAAGTACTTGTTTTCACAGGCAGAGCTGAATATGAGGCAGAGAAGATGGTTAGATCTGTTGAAGGATTTTGACTGTGAGATCAAGTATTATCCAGGGAAGTCGAATGCAGTTGCAGATGCCTTGAGCCGAAAGCTTTGTTCTCTATCTCTTTCAACTATCGGTGTTTCTCAGTTGGTCGATGATTGTTGCACTTCTGGTTTAGAGTTTGAAACAGATAGGGAGACTATCAGAGTGTTTGCTATTCAAGCCGAGCCGGAGTTGTTTGTTGCAATCAGAGAAGCACAGAAGTCTGAGCCGAGCATTCAGGTTTTAGTAGAGAAAGTCAGAACTGGGCATCAGTCAGAATTCCAGGTTAGAGATGACGTTTTGTTTGTGAATAACCGTATTGTTGTGCCTGATATTTCGGAGTTGAGACAGCGTATTCTCCGAGAGGCTCATTGCAGTCGGTTTAGCGTTCATCCTGGAGGTCGTAAAATGTACAACGATCTGAAGAGTCAGTTCTGCTGGAAGAGAATGAAGGACGATGTTGCGAGATTTGTATCTCGGTGTTTGAATTGTCAGCAAGTGAAAGCAGAGCGGAAGCGACCAGGTGGTCTTTTGCACAGCCTATCTGTTCCTGAATGGAAATGGGATCACATTTCTATGGATTTTGTCACGAAGCTACCACGATCCGTTCGAGGATGCGATGCTATTTGGGTAGTGATCGACCGATTGACGAAGTCTGTGTGTTTTATTCCGTACAGGATGACGTATCGTCATGATCAGATGGCTGAGTTGTATGTTAGCAATGTTGTGAGATTGCATGGTGTGCCGAAGTCGATCGTTTCAGACAGAGATCCTAGATTCACTTCGCACTTCTGGCATAGTTTGCAAGAGGCGCTTGGTACTCGATTGCATCTGAGTACAGCTTATCATCCTCAGACAGATGGACAGTCAGAGCGGACTATCCAGACGTTGGAGGATATGCTGCGAGCGGTAGTGCTAGACTTTGGCACTAGTTGGCAGGATTCTTTGCCTCTTGTCGAGTTTTCTTACAACAACAGCTTCCAAGCGAGTATCGGTATGGCGCCTTTTGAGGCTTTGTATGGTAGAAAGTGCCGATCTCCGTTGTTTTGGGATGAATTGTCCGAGTCACCAGATTGGGGACCGGAGATGCTTAAAAATATGGCAGAGCAGGTTAAGATCATTCAGACCAGAATGAAGACAGCTCAAGATAGACAGGCAAAGTATGCGAATGTCAGACGTCGACCTCTGAGTTTTGTGAGGGAGACCGTGTATTCCTTAAGATTTCTCCATTCAGAGGCACCGTCAGATTCGGTAAGAGAGGAAAGTTATCTCCGAGATTCATCGGTCCGTACGAGATTCTCGAGAAGATAGGCGATCTTGCCTACAGACTTGCACTTCCTCCGTTTTTATCTGGTATTCATGACGTTTTTCACGTCTCTATGCTGCGAAAGTATCAACCAGATATTTCTCATATCCTTCAGCCTGACGAAGCCGAGTTAGACGAGACCCTGAGCTATTTTGAGCGACCGATTCAGATCCTTGATCGAAAAGAAAAGCAACTTAGAACCAAGTTGATTCCATTGGTGAAAGTGCAGTGGAGCCGTCACGGCGTTGAGGAAGCGACTTGGGAGACAGAGTCTGACATGAGACAACGTTTTCCAGAGTTGTTCGGATGACGTGAGTTCTTCTTACTGTCTTTAGTTCTTTATTCTATCTTATGAGTTGTGGTTCTCGTTGATTTCGAGGACGAAATCTCTTCTTAGTGGGGGAGAATTGTAACGCCCCGTTTTTATCTTAAATGAGTTTATTTGAGTTAATCGGAGATTACAGAGTTCTCGAGCCGGTTTGATTTTGATCAGGGTCCTTTTTGCAAATTTTGGAAATTTCAGGGACTAAAATGCAAATATGGAATTTTATATATTATCTACACTTATTTTGACTCTCAAAGGAGCTCCTCCTCTTCCTCTCAACCGTGAACTCCATTGAAGCTTGGGGAAAACGTTTCCAAGCTCTTCCAATCTCGGTTTCCGGTCGATCCGTCCGTTAGAAATTAATTCTGAAGGCAGATTATCGATCACTGCAGTGAGAGCTCTGTTATATTGTAAGTTCTTCTACGATCGGATACATTCTAGTTTTTGGATGTTGTTAGAATCGTTCTAGATTCGAGTATGTTGTTCTCTACAGAGTTCTGATCGTTTATTATCTATCGGTTTTGAATTAGAGCGACGTTCGGAATTGTTATGATTTTTGGAAGTATTATTCGAAAATGTGGGTTTTGAGATTTGTTGGGTTTGTCTTGTTGTTGTGGTTTTAGCATTGAATTGAGTTGATATCAGTATTGAACTGTCTGCGTTGCCGGTTTGTTCAGTTTATAGCCGTTATGCCGTCGGTTTGAGTTTTGAGGGTTTCGAACCGTTTTTGAGTTGTTGAACTTGGCTTGTAAGTTGGTCTTTGTTGTTGATCAATCTCTTGTATCTGAACAGATTCGTTTGGAGTTGTCAAGCCCTGAGTTAGCAGCTGATTGATCGTTTCAGAGTTGGACGAAGATCGGTAATGAGATTTACCTTGATCCGTAGTTGTTGTTTAGATTGTATAGTTGTTGATACAATCTTTTGTTGTAGCTTTCCTGGAGTTGGAACTACTGCATTGAAAGGTAAAAGCAGTCATCGTAGCGGGATAGCATACTCGGGACTGTTGGTTCTCGAGTTTCCCTTTTTAAATCACATATTGCATTGATACTTGTTCTAGCACGTGGAACTTGTAATTGTCGATTGATTGAGTTTTTGTTATGTGGCTTATGTTTATGTTTCTGTTATGCATTCATCTTGAGCCTACTTTGATTTCAGCGGGCAGAACCGCCCTTTTTGTTAGACGTTTGGGAACTATGATTGAGTGGCCTAGGTTGTAGTATTTCGCCTAGTGCTAGCATACTCATTATGGTTGCTCAAAGTCTAGAGGAGTGGGATACGTGGCACCACCTCGATTGGGAGAGTCGGTGAGTCGTTACGTGATCTCATCCTCGGGATCCCAAAAGCAGAGCAATACTCCCGTGTTTATCAGAATCGATATCCTGGTTTTAAAGACATGCATATCATTAACTTCGACTTGAATATGTGGTTTGATAGCATATTGTATATTCATTACTTGATATGTTGCTTTTACTGGGATTATCATTCTCACCGGTTATCCGGCTGTTGCTTTGTTTTGTATGTGTACTTGGCAACAGGTGGGGCAGGAACAAGTCAGAAGAGGCATGGTTAGCTTCGAGGGTAAGTAGTATAAGTGAGACTCGGTTTAGAAGTCGAATTAGCATGTTTATCTAGTTTAAGATTGAAGCATGTTAGAACTCGAACTTGATATGTTTTGTTATTCGAATTAGTCTGTATTCGGATTGTAATCTGAAATCGAAGTATGTTGTTGTTGTATCGATTTAGACTTCTGGTTGTTTTTAGGCCTTCTGAAAGCATGACTTGTTATGGCATGTTTCCCTACACCCTGTTATTGCATTTTTATTTGAAGGCATGTCGGACCAAGCGCGGAATCCTTTTTTTTTTTTCCCGCAGCCTGAGCATTTTTTCTGCCCAGGCCTTCCGCGCGCGGGCGAGGCGTTCCTCGCGCGCGCGCGAGGCCTCCGTTGGGCCTCGGGATCGTTTGGCCGCGCGCACGCGAGCTTGGTTCCTCGCGCGGGCGCGCGGCGTTCTTTTTTTAAAAAAAAAAAAAAAAAAAATTTTGACTTGTTTTACTCTTGGATTCTTGTTCGCTTAATTGTTGTTTAATCCGAGATTAGTGGTTTAGAATCGAGGTCTCACACAGCCGAAGAGGCAGAGGATTGTATGGAGAGGATGGAGCAGTGCTTCCAGGAGTTCCGTTTCACGGCTGAGGATAGGATGGAGATTCTTGCCTTTATGCTTGAGGGCAGAGCAAGGAAGTGGTGGAGGTCTACTTTCGCACCGTTCATAGCAGCTAGAGGTGCAGCTACTTGGGTGGAGTTCCGGACTGCCTATCAGAGATTTTATTTCCCTCCAGCTCTTCGTCAGGCGAAAGCCAGCGAGTTATTGAGTTTGCGACAGGAGACGATGACGATTGAGGAGTACCAGCAGAAGTTCTTTGATCTGCTACCCTTTTGTCCTCATATTGCTGATAGTTCTATGGCGAAGTTTGATCATTTCCTTCAGGGTTTGAATCCTGACATTCATCGTATGGTAGCAGTGGGCGGCGATGGGACTTACGAGGATTTGGTGGACCGTTGTCGCCAGGCCGAGGATAGTATTCGGAAGAACAGGGGACTTTACTCTTCTTCCAGGCCAACGAGCTCTAGTCCTTTGGGTCCGAGAGGACAGTCCTTCAAGAAGCCAGGGGGTAATTCTTCTTCTTCCTCTGGATCTGGTGGGGTGCATCGTTTTAGTGGACAGAGACCGAACCGGTGTACTTAGTGCCGACGCAGACATCCGCCAGGGCAGTGTGGTCAATCGACCACTGCATGTTTCCAGTGTGGCCAGGAGGGTCACATGAAGAGATATTGTCCTATGCCGATTGGGGCAGCGAGTGGTTGTGGAGGTTCTCAGGCAGCTGTTCAGCCACCTCAGTACCAGCAGCCACCTTTTCAGCAGCAGTATTCGCAGCAGCGCTAGCAGCCGCAGCAGTCTCAGAGACAGCCTACTCAGACTCCTTCTCGGGGTCATTCTTCTTTGAGGCCACGTGCCCAGGGTCAGGTCTTTGCGCTTAACCAGGAACAGGCAGAGGCTGACAGCGATCGGATGATTGCAGGTATCTGTAGTTTATGTGGTTTTCTTGCATATGTTTTAATTGATACCGGTGCATCGCATTCTTTTTTTCTCAGCACGTTTCGCTAAGAAGTATAGATTGCCATTTATTCCTTTAGACGTGTTGTTAGTGGTTTCTACTCCTATGGGTAGCGAGGTTTTAGCCAAGCGTCTAGTTGTGGGTTGTGTTTTGGATTTCGAGGGACATCAGCTTAGTGCTAACCTAATGATTCTAGCGATGGAGGATTTCGATTGCATTATTGGGATAAATCTATTGACTACCTACCAAGCGATAATGGATTGCTATCAGAGGTTTGTTCAGTTTCGTCCAGAGGATGACGAGTCATGGTATTTCTATGGTGTGGGAGCGCGACCCCCGATGCCAGTGGTTTCAGCTTTGAAGGCTCGACATGCTTTAGAGTCTGGCGGGGAAGGCTACCTTATCTACGCCATTGACGCATCCTTAGGAGAGCCAGATATCCAAGAGATACCAGTGGTTCGTGACTTTCCAGATGTATTTCCGGAGGAGATTCCAGGCTTGCCACCAGTAAGGGAGATTGAGTTTGGCATTGAGTTAGTGCCAGGGACTGCACCGATTTCCAGAACTCCTTACCGATTGGCACCTACAGAAATAAAAGAGTTGCAGAAGCAATTGCAAGATCTTCTTGATAAGGGTTATATTCGACCTAGTGTTTCGCAATGGGGAGCCCTAGTACTGTTTGTCAAGAAGAAGGATGGTTCGATGCGGTTGTGTATTGACTACCGTCAGTTGAATCAAGAGACAGTGAAGAATAAGTATCCTCTTCCGCGGATAGATGATCTCTTTGATCAGTTGCAGGGTACTTTTGTCTATTCGAAGATTGATCTTCGGTCTGGATATCATCAGTTGCGAGTTTGACAGGAGGATGTTCCTAAGACAGCATTTCGTATGCGGTATGGACACTATGAGTTTCTAGTGATGCCGTTTGGTTTGACGAATGCTCCAGCTGTTTTTATGGATCTGATGAACAGAGTTTTCCGCGACTTTCTGGATAAGTTCGTGGTGGTGTTCATCGATGACATTCTAGTGTATTCTCGCTGCATGGATGAGCATGCCTACCATCTCTATACTGTACTGCAGGTCTTGAGGGAGAGACAGTTGTACGCGAAGTTGAGTAAGTGTGACTTCTGGATTGATCGAGTTGTGTTCCTTGGTCATGTCATTTCTCAGGAGGGCGTATCTGTTGATCCTAGCAAGATATAAGCTATTTTGAATTGGTCACGTACAGCTTCTGAGATTCGTAGTTTCCTTGGTTTAGCCGGATACTATCGTCGTTTTGTGGAGAATTTCTCTCAGATAGCTAAGCCTTTGACTCAGTTGACGAAGAAAGACATTTCTTTCGTTTGGTCTGATGCTTGTGAAGACAGTTTTTGTGAGTTGAGATGTCGTCTGACGACAGCTCCAGTTCTTGCTTTACCGTCTGGATCAGGTGGTTTTGTAGTCTTCACTGATGCTTCTCTCCAGGGTTTGGGGTGTGTGTTGACTCAGAATGGCCACGTGATCGCTTATGCCTCCAGACAGTTGAAGATTCACGAAGAGAACTATCCCGTACATGATTTAGAGCTTGCAGCCATTGTCTTTGCTCTTAAGATATGGCGTCACTATTTGTACGGAGAACGATTCGAGATCTTCACCGATCATAAGAGTTTGAAGTATCTGTTCACTCAAGCTGAGTTGAACATGCGGCAGCGTCGTTGGATGGATCTGTTGAAAGATTACGATTGTGAGATCAAGTACCATCCAGGTTCTTCAAATCCCGTTGCTG
This sequence comes from Henckelia pumila, assembly GCF_033568475.1. Lineage (NCBI taxonomy): Eukaryota > Viridiplantae > Streptophyta > Magnoliopsida > Lamiales > Gesneriaceae > Henckelia > Henckelia pumila. Next base: position 54,053,192 of record NC_133123.1, read on the forward strand.
ATGCGCTTAGTCGTAAGGTTTATGTGAGTTCCCTTCGTACCAGTTCGGTTTCGAAGGCAGTGGAGGAGTGTTGTTCTTTGGGATTCATGTTCCGTCATAAGAAAGAACAGCAAGGGATTCATGTCTCTTCTGTGCTTGCAGAGCCAGCACTATACAGACAAATCCAGGAAGCTCAGAATTCTGATCTAAAGACTCAGAAGTTGGCCCGACTGGCTGAAGGTGATAATACTTCTGGTTTTCATCTGCAAAGAGACGGTCTGTTGTGTCTTTCTGGTCGAGTTGTGGTACCCGATGATTCTACTTTGAGGGATGAGATCTTATCGCAAGCTCACCGCAGTCGATTTTCTGTACATCCAGGCAACATGAAGATGTATAAGGATCTTCGCACTCGATTTTGGTGGAAAGGGATGAAGCGCAGCGTTTATCAGTTCGTATCCCGATGCCTTGTGTGTCAACAAGTCAAGGCAGAGTTTAGACGACCCAGAGGGTTACTTCACAGCTTAGAGATTCCTGAATGGAAGTGGGAGCATGTGACGATTGACTTTGTCACCCACTTGCCTATGTTTTCCAGGAATTGCAATGCTATTTGGGTTGTCGTGGATCGGTTGTCGAAGTCAGCGCATTTTCTTCCCTATAACCGCGATTACACTTTTGATAGGATGTCACAATTGTATGTGCGGGAGATTGTTCGATTGCATGGGATTCCGTTGAGCATTGTTAGCGATAGAGATCTGAGATTCACCTCGAGATTTTGGGGTAGTTTCCAGCGAGCCCTTGGTACTACTTTGAGCTTGAGTACGGCTTATCATCCAGAGACGGACAGACGGTCGGAGCGTACTATTCGCACTCTAGAGGATATGCTTCGCGCGATGGTGATGGATTTTGGTCCAGCGTGGCATGATCATTTACCCTTGGTGGAGTTCGCCTACAACAATAGTTTCCATCGCAGCATTGGCATGGCACCATTTGAGGCTCTTTATGGACGCCGTTGTCGTACACCTTTTTTCTGGAACGAGGTTGGCGAGCGTCAGGTTGAGGGTCCTCAGATGATTCAGCAGATGATTGATGCAGTAGAGTTGATCCGACGCAGGGTTAAGGCAGCCAAGGATCGACAGGCTAGCTACGCAAACACTCACCGCAGGCCACTTCATTTTGAGGTAGGGGAATACGTTTTCTTGCGTGTGTCACCTTTCCGGAAGGTGATGAGGTTTGGTCGCCAGGGTAAGCTGACACCTAGATTTATTGGTCCTTTCGAGATTCTCGAGAAGGTTGGGGATGTGGCTTATCGTCTGGCCTTGCCACCCGATCTTTCGGAGATCCACGATGTGTTCCAAGTGTCCTTGTTGAGGCAGTATGTGGCGGACGAGTCGCATATTTTGCATCCGATCGAGGTAAAGGTAGATCGGGATCTATCGTACGTGGAGAAACCCCTGCGGATTCTTGACAGGAAGGATAAGGTACTTCGTAACAAGCGTATACCGTTGTTTATGGTACAGTGGCAGCGTAGAGGTACCGAGGAAGCTACTTGGGAGTTGGAGTGTCGGATGTTAGCCGAGCACCCCGAGTTATTTTGAGATTTTGTACTTCCTTGTATCGAGTTTATACTTGTTCAGTTGTAATAAAGAACAGTTGATTGGCTATTTATGTTTTCCTCTAAGACTTAAATTTTGAGGACGAAATTTCTTAAGTGGGGGAGAATTTAGTAACCCGCATTTCTAAATTAGTGATTAATGAGTAATTAATCACGTGATCATGTCTAGATTAAGTAAAACATGATTAAGTAAGTTCCTGTTGGGATAACGGACTTCAGAAATAGATTCAGAGCATTCGAATTAGTTGAAATTGGTTCAGCAGGATCGGATGGTCCGAAGAGGAGTTTGGACGATCCGAAGTGGATCGGAAGCTCCGTGCCAGGATCGGAGGCTCCAATCGAGATCGGAAGCTCCGTCGGCAAGATCAGAAGCTCTGATCTGGACCAGGGCACACATCATTGCTTACGTCAGCAAGGTGACGTCATGGATGACGTAATATTGAGAGATCGGACGCTCCGGAGGTGCGATCGGAGGTTTCGATCGTGATCGGACATTCCGAACAGGGATCGGAGGTTCCGAACGCCGTCTATAAATAAGGGGTCCGAGCCCTCATTCTGTGCATCGATTTCCCCTCCTTTCTTCTGGTTTTCGAACCTTCTTACTTAGATCTACGGAGTTCTAGGCATCTTATTGGGAATCCGGAAGTTGCCTAGCGATCCCGGCGTCGTAGCGGAGGTGTTCCTAAGTTTTGAGGCGATTCTACACTAGCGGGCTGACGACGGACGAAGGTAAAATTTGGCTTCCTAAAAATATTTAGGAGTATGCAATAGCTTAGTTAAGGTTTTTAGAGCTTAATTGTTGATGCATGGATATTTGCATTGTAGTAGCTAGTAGACTGGACTAGTAGGCTTGGAGTCTAAACCAGTAGAGCTAGGTTTGAACAGCAGTGTAAGAGGTACGTAAGTATTGACCGAGATAGCCGGCCTGATATAATTGCTTATATGTTGCATGAGTATGTGCTATATGTTTTATCATGTTTTAGCATGTTTTACCGCCTTAGCACATACATGATTTTACGTGTGACTGCATCCGGAGAGATGTGAGTCATTGACAGTCTCCATAGGGAACGATGATCTCATTTTGGACTCGAGCAGGTATGACAGTTTCCATATGGGGCTCGTATCCTGTTTTGGATTCGGGTCAGGATGGGGTTGGCTCAGCCCTGATATGGAATATACGAGTACCCCGCGGAGTAGCTCTCTAGCCGGTACTGTATATTCTCAGCACCATTAGCAAGTGTTTTCACTTGAGTTTTAAATCTTCTGTGTGCGCATATTTGTATTTATATCATTGCTTCGTATTGAGCATTCTAGCTCACGCCCCTGTGGTTGGGTATTGCGTACCTTGTGGCGGGGCAGGTTTGAGGCTAGACGGTCCAGGCAGCTCTCAGCAGGATTGAGCTTGGGGAGTGCGAGGTTGTAGAGGGTAGGGATTTATTTACCCTGAACCTTCGATTTGGTTGTATAACAATATTTATACAATTGTGATAACGTCGGTTGTATTCTGCCGATTGGATTGGTTGTATTTTAATTATCCGCACTTTACGCTTTAAGCTTTTATTGCGTGCGCTTTTACTATAACTCTGATTAGTTAGTGGATCCGGGTTGGGTCACTACAACTCCGCTCCTGATTTTCACAGCCTCAACATGGCTAAATCTCCTACTGTTCGACGGGTTGAAGACTCGAGAGCTGCTAGTTTCAGGGCAAGGATGTGCGACTGTGATTCCATTTCTGCGCAGATTTGGTTTCTTGTTTGTTGGAATTTCAAGTTTTGAATTTCTGCTGTTCTGAGGTGTTTATTTCTTGTTCTTAAAGTGCTCTTGGTTTCTTGCGGCACTTGAGGTATCATGGCTTGACACCCTACTAATTTACAATATATTGGTGATTGTGTTTTACTCCCCTAGTTTGCTTGTTCTTGTGTCGATGGGAGAGGGTTGGAGTTGGTCGCGTGGGTGACATTTTTCAATTCTAAGGAATCCAACACGATTGCATTGCATATTTTGGAGCCCGATATCAGGGATCTGGGCATAAATATCTCGGCATCTTGGTTTAAAACAATTATGTTCACTGGACTTGAGATGGGCACATAGAGAAAGCTGGTTTACCTTGCATTTTCTAAAGTCCCGAGAACCCGACTCATACCTCTGGACAAGATACCGGGCGTGGAGCAGGACCCTTCCCATCTACTACGTTTAACTTGCTCTATAGAGTGGCCATGTCCCTTACAAGAGACACGGAACTCGTGAGCCGATTCGTTTGGAAACCTCACAAGCCGAGCCAAATCAGGAATAAGTCCCGGGTGCCGAACAACCATGGGCTCGGCGTCGCACAAGCCACAAAAGTCATGGGAAGCAGAGATGACATCGGACGAGTCCATACGGGATGGCCTTATAGGTCGCCGGAATAGAGTATCTCCGCCGGGGAGACAGCCAACCCGGGATGCTTCATGAGGTTCAAATACCAAAGGTCCCGGCAGCCACCCTATAATCTCACTCGGGAAGCATAAAAGTGTTGGCATCCTCCATCCGGGCTGCGCTCTATATCTATGCCGAGTACCGGTCCCTAGTGGTAGCTGTGATTGGAGTCGGGGTTGCTGATCTTGCTTTGGACTGTGAGCTTGTACTCCAAGGTCGTAGCGTCGTAGGCTAGAGGGGGCTGGACTTGGTGGCACGAGGGCTTACATACCCGAGATGAACTACAGCTCTATGAGACTCGATCCTAGGAAACAAATCATGTAATCCTGCCTTTATGCACTCCTACGCGCGAGCCTCTCCCGGGAGGTAAGGATTTCTAGTGTTTTCCCTTTTTCGATAGGCCGAGAGCCCGGGAGGGAAGCTTGGAGGTTCCAAATTGTGATGAGTCACTCGAGCTCTACCAGCTGTATAATCAATAGTCCGGGCCTAGTCCGCCTCTACCCCGGTTAATGGAGCCGCCTCCTTAAACTCGGTGTTCATTGTACCTTGGTCATGTTTTCCCCGGATCTTGCAGAAAATACCTCACCAAGTGCATCATCTTCACCGACCGGCTCCGTCAATTCGTGCACAGGTAACTGGTAAGTGATCTAAGGTCATAACCATGATCGGAGCTCCATAAGGTGATCTCGGATGGAGACTCGGTCGTGTTGGGCACTGGAGCTTCTCCCTGCAGCTTACCTCAACTTGTTTCTGTGCATTCGAGAGAATGAAGCTAGTCATTTGGTATCATGGTTTGGAGCAGCCGGGTCCATCGAGCTGGAGATGGAAGATTTGAGGAATCTTGTTCCCTTACATTGTTTGAATCCTAAGAGCCCAGCTTATATCTCCGGACGGAAAGATAAGTTTATTATATCATCTCAATTTACTCAAATATTATGCGAAATGAATACCTTTCAGGGAGCCGTAGAAGAAGGCAGATTAGTGCACAAGGTGAGAAAAGCCGATTGCATAATTAAATTGCATACTGGTTATGTGTTGCGAATTAGATAATTTATTCTATCATATTCGGTGGGCTAGAAGTATTTATTGTTGGTGGGTGGCTGTCAATTGGTGCTTACCCGTATATATCATTTCCTATCAATGGAATTTAAGAGGCTTATGATTTGTATGGGTTAAAACTCACTCTACATGGCATTATCATCATTTGACTTTTTCAAAGTCTTAATTTTATCTAATTGGCTCACTTGGGATATGTTTAGAAACCATGGGAGACATATTTCCAAAATTCAAACAAAGCGCATTAGACAGGGAAGGATTTTATGCTTTTAAGTATTCCTTAGCCAGGCGTAAACACAGACCAATCATATGCGAGGGAGTTTTTTACACATAATTCATGTATTGGCACATATTTGCAAGAAGTGCATCTATGTTTTTATTGAGTTGTGTGACAGGAGCATTAATGCGGAGGAGGAAAGTGGGTCAGCAAATATTAAAGTATGATACGTAAATATCTCGACATTTTGGATTGGAAGAAGTCGGGTGTAGTAACCCGCATTTCTAATTAGTGATTATGAGTAATTAATCACGTGATCTTATTTAGACTAAGTAAAACATGATTAAGTAAGTTCCTGTTGGGATAAAGGACTTCAGAAGTGGATTCAGAGCACTCGAATTAGTTGAATTGGTTCAGCAGGATCGGACGGTCCGAAGAGGAAGTACGGAGGATCCGAAATGGATCGGACGCTCCGTCGGCAAGTTCAGAGGCTCCGATCTGGACCAGGGCACACGTCATCGCTTACGTCAGCAAGGTGATGTCATGACTGACGTAATATCGAGCGATCGGACGCTCCAATTGAGTTCGGACGGTTCGAACCGGGTTCGGAGGCTCCGAACGTTGCCTATAAATAGAGGGTCCGAGAATTCATTTTCTCGCACCAATTTCCTCTCTTCTCTCTAATTCCTAAGCCTTCTAACTCAGATCTAGGGAGATCTAGGCATCCTACGGGGAATCCGAAAGTGGCTTAGTGATCTAGACATCGTCGCTGAGCTTTAGCCTAGTTTTGAGGCTATCAACAGCAAAGGGCTAACGACGGACGCAGGTATAGCTTTGGCATCCTAAAAATATTTAGGAGTATGCTTTAGCTTAGTTAAGGCTTTTAGAGCTTTATTGTTGATGCATGGATAATTGCATTGTAGTAGCAGTAGATTGGACTAGTAGGCTTGGAGTCTAGGTCAGTGGAGCTAGGTTTGACCAGCGGTGTTAGAGGTACATAAGTACTGACCGAGATAGCCGGCATGATATATTTGCTTATGTGTTGCATGAGTATGTGCTATATGTTTTATCATGTTTTAGCATATTTTACCGTCTTAGCACATACATGATTTTACGTGTGACTACATCCGGAGAGATGTGAGTCATTGACAGTCTCCATAAGGAACAATGATCTTATTTTGGACTCGAGTCAGGTATGACAGTTTCCATATAAGACTTGTATCCTGTTTTGGATTCGGGTCAGGATGGGGTTGGCTCAGCCCTGATATGGAGTATACGAGTACCCCGCGGAGTAGCTCTCTAGCCGATACTGTATATTCTCGGTGCCATGAGCAAGTGTTTTCTCTTGAGTTTTAAATCATTTGTGTGCGCATATTTGTATTTATATCATTGCTTCGTATTGAGCGTTCTAGCTCACGCCCCTGTGTTTGGGTATTGTGTACCTTGTGGCAGGGCAGATTTGAGGCTGGACAGTTCAGGCGGCTCCCAGCAGGATTGAGCTTTGGAGAGTCCAAGGTTGTAGAGGGTAGGGATTTATTTACCCTGAACCTTCGATTTGGTTGTATAACAGTACTTATACACTTGTGATAGCGTCGGTTGTATTCTGCCGATTGGATTTGCTGTATTTTAATTATCCGCTCTTTACGCTTTAAGCTTTTATTGCGTGCGCTTTTACTATAACTCTGATTAGGTAGTGGATCTAGGTTGGGTCTCTATATTTTTGGTATCAGAGCGACGCATTGCATTGGGAATATCGTAAAGCGTATTAATTAATTATCTGTTCTTATGTAACAGATGGCAGATTACGACGAGAGTCACGATAGCGTAGATGGCGGTCGTTGGGGCGATCCGGACGATCGTATACGTCAGGGACAGCCCGAGAAGCGCAGGCGAGTGAGCATGCGTAGATTCAAAGAAGTTAGCCCGAAGCCTTTGACGGGTGGGGAGACAGCTGAAGAGGCGGAGGATTGGATGGAGAGGATGGAGCAGTGCTTCCAGGAGTTCCGTTGCACGGCTGAGGATAGGATGGAGATTCTTGCCTTTGTTCTTGAGGGCAGAGCGAGGAAGTGGTGGAGATCTACTTCCGCACCATTCATAGCAGCTAGAGGTGCAGCTACTTGGGTTGAGTTCCGTACTGCCTATCAGATATTTTATTTTTCTCCAGCTCTTCGTCAGGCGAAAGCCAGTGAGTTGTTGAGTTTGCGACAGGGGAAGATGACGATCGAGGAGTACCAGCAGAAGTTCTTTGATCTGCTACCCTTTTGTCTTCATATTGCTGATAGTTCTATGGCAAAGTTTGATCATTTCCTTCAGGGTTTGAACCCTAACATTCATCGTATGGTTGCTGTGGGCGGCGATGGGACTTATGAGGATTTGGTGGACCGTTGTCGCCAGGCTGAGGACAGTATTCGGAGGAACAAGGGACTTTACTCTTCTTCTTTCAGACCAGCGAGCTCTAGTCCTTTGGGTCCGAGAGGACAGTCCTTCAAGAAGCAAGAAGGTACTTCTTCTTCTTCCTCTGGATCTGGTGGGGTGCATCGTTTTGGTGGACAAAGACCGAACCGGTGTACTCAGTGCCGATGCAGACATCCTCCAGGGCAGTGTGGTCGATCAACCACTGCATGTTTCCAGTGTGGCCAGGAGGGTCACATGAAGAGAGATTTTCCTGTGCTGGTTGGAACAGCGAGTGGTTCTGGAGGTTCTCAGGCATCTGTTCAGCCACCTCTCCAGCAGCAGTATTCGCAGCAGCGCCAACAGCCACAACAGTCTTAGAGACAGCCTACTCAGACTCCTTCTCGGGGTCATTCTTCGTTGAGGCCACGTACCCAGGGTCAGGTCTTTGCGCTTAACCAGGAGCAGGAAGAGGCTGAAAGTGATCAGATGATAGCAGGTATCTATAGTTTATGTGGTTTTTATGCATACGTTTTAATTGATACCGGTGCATCACATTATTTTGTCTCAGCACGTTTTGCTAAGAAGTATAAGTTGCCATATATTCCTTTAGATATGTTATTAGTGGTTTCTACTCCTATGGGTAGCGAGGTTTTAGCCAAGCGTCTAGTTGTGGGTTGTGTTTTGGATTTCGAGGGACATCAGCTTAGTGCTAACCTAATGATTCTAGCGATGGAGGATTTCGATTGCATCATTGGGATAGATCTATTGACTACCTACCGAGCGATAGTGGATTGCTATCAGAGGTTTGTTCAGTTTTGTCCAGAGGATGACGAGTCGTGGTATTTCTATGATGAGGGAGCGCGACCCCCGATGCTAGTGGTTTCAGCTCTAAAGGCCCGGCGTGCGTTAGAGTCTGGCGGGGAAGGCTACCTTATCTACGCCATTGACGTATCCTTAGGAGAGCCAGATATCCGAGAGATACCAGTGGTTTGTGACTTTCCAGATGTGTTTCCGGAAGAGATTCCAGGTTTGCCACCAGTTAGGGAGATTGAGTTTGGCATTGAGTTAGTGCCAGGGACTGCACCAATTTCCAGAACTCTTTACCGATTGGCACCGTCAGAAATGAAAGAGCTGCAGAAGCAATTTCAAGATCTTCTTGATAAGGGTTATATTCGACCTAGTGTTTCGCCATGGGAATCCCCAGTACTGTTTGTCAAGAAGAAGGATGGTTCGATGCGGTTGTGTATTGACTACCGTCAGTTGAATCAGGTGACAGTGATGAATAAGTATCCTCTTCCGCGGATAGATGATCTTTTTGATCAGTTGCAGGGTACTTCTATCTATTCGAAGATTGATCTTCGGTCTGGGTATCATCAGTTGCGAGTTCGACAGGAGGATGTTCCTAAGACAGCATTTCGTACGCGGTATGGACACTATGAGTTTCTAGTAATGCCGTTTGGTTTGACGAATGCTCCAGCTGTTTTTATGGATCTGATTAACAGAGTTTTCCGCGACTTTTTGGATAAGTTTGGGTGGTGTTCATCGATGACATTTTGGTGTATTCTCGCAGCATGGATGAGCATGCCTACCATCTCTATACTATATTACAGGTCTTGAGGGAGAGACAGTTGAACGCGAAGCTGAGTAAGTGTGACTTCTGGATTGACCGAGTTGTGTTCCTTGGTCATGTCATTTCTCAGGATGGTGTATCTTTTGATCCTAGCAAGACAGAAGCTATTTTGAGTTGGTCACGTCCGACTACAGCTTCTGAGATTCGTAGTTTCCTTGGTTTAGCAGGATACTATCGTCGTTTTGTGGAGAATTTCTTTCAGATAGCGAAGCCTTTGACTCAGTTGTCAAAGAAAGACGTTTCTTTCGTTTGGTCTGATGCTTGTGAAGATAGTTTTTTTGAGTTGAGACGTCGTCTGACGACAGCTCCAGTTCTTGCTTTACCGACTGGATCAGGTGGTTTTGTAGTCTTCACTGATGATTCTCTCCAGGGTTTGGGGTGTGTGTTGACTCAGAATGGCCACGTGATTGCTTATGCCTCCAGACAGTTGAAGACTCATAAGGAGAACTATCCCGTACATGATTTAGAGCTTGCAGCCATTGTCTTTGCTCTTAAGATATGGCGTCACTATTTGTAAGGAGAACGATTTGAGATCTTCACCGATCATAAGATTTTGAAGTATCTGTTTACTCATGCTGAGTTGAACATGCGGCAGCGTCGTTGGATGGATCTGTTGAAGGATTACGATTGTGAGATCAAGTACCATCCAGTTTCTTCTAACCCCGTTGCTGATGCACTTAGTCACAAAGTTTATGTGAGTTCCCTTCATACCAGTTCAGTTTCGAAGGCAGTGGAGGAGTGTTGTTCTTTGGGATTCACGTTCCGTCATAAGAAAGAACAACAAGGGATTTGTGTCTCTTCTGTGCTTGCAGAGCCAGCGCTATACAGACGAATCCGGGAAGCTCAGAATTCTGATCTGAAGACTTAGAAGTTGGCCCGCCTGGCTGAGGGTGATAATACTTCTGGTTTTTATCTACAAGGAGACGGTCTGTTGTGTCTTTCTGGTCGATTTGTGGTACCCGAGGATTCTACTTTGAGGGATGAGATCTTATCGCAAGCTCACCGCAGTCGATTCTTTGTACATCCAGGCAGCATGAAAATGTATAAGGATCTTTGCACTCGATTTTGGTGGAAAGGGATGAAGCGCAGCATTTATCAGTTTGTATCCCGATGCCTTGTGTGTCAACAAGTCAAGGCAGAGTTTAGATGACCCAGAGGGTTACTTCACAGCTTAGAGATTCCTAAATGGAAGTGGGAGCATGTGACGATGGACTTTGTCACCCACTTGCCTATGTCTTCCAGGAATTGTGATGCTATTTGGGATGTCGGGGATCGGTTGTCGAAGTCAGCGCATTTTCTTCCCTATAACCGCGATTATACATTTGATAGGATGGCACAATTGTATGTGAGAGAGATTGTTCGATTGCATGGGATTCCATTGAGCATTGTCAGCGATAGAGATCCGAGATTCACCTCGAGATTTTGGGGTAGTTTCCAGCGAGCCCTTGTTACTACTTTGAGCTTGAGTACGGCTTATCATCCAGAGACGGACGGACAGTCGGAGCATACTATTCGCACTTTAGAAGATATGCTTCGCGCGGCGGTGATGGATTTTGGTCCAGCGTGGCATGATCATTTACCCTTGGTGGAGTTCGCTTACAACAATAGTTTCCATCGCAGCATTGGCATGGCACCATTTGAGGCTCTTTATTGACGCCGTTGTTGTACACCTTTGTTTTGGGACGAGGTTGGCAAGCGTCAGGTTGAGGGTCCTCAGATGATTCAGCAGATGATTGATGCAGTAGAGTTGATCCGATGCAGGGTTAAGGCAGCCCAGGATCGACAGGCTAACTACGCGAACACTCACCGCAGGACACTTCATTTTGAGGTAGGAGGGTATGTTTTCTTGCGTGTGTCACCTTTTCGGAAGGTGATGAGGTTTGGTCGCAAGGGTAAGCTGACACCTAGATTTATTGGTCCTTTCGAGATTCTCGAGAATGTTGGGGATGTTGCTTATCGTCTGGCCTTGCCACCTGATCTTTCGGAGATCCACGATGTGTTCCACGTGTCCTTGTTGAGGCAGTATGTGGCGGACGAGTCGCATATTTTGCATCCGACCGAGGTAAAGGTAGATCGAGATCTATCGTATGTGGAGAAACCCCTACGGATTCTTGACAGAAAGGACAAGGTACTTCATAACAAGCGCATACCATTGGTTATGGTACAGTGGCAGCGCAGAGGTACAGAGGAAGCTACTTGGGAGTTGGAGAGCCGGATGTTAGCCGAGCACCCCGAGTTATTTTGAGATTTTGTACTTTTGTGTATCAAGTTTATACTTGTTCAGTTGTAATAAAGAACATTTGGTTGGCTATTTATGTTTTCCTCTAAGACTTAAATTTTGAGGACGAAATTTCTTAAGTGGGGGAGAATGTAGTAACCCACATTTCTAATTAGTGATTAATGAGTAATTAATCACGTGATCTTGTTTAGATTAAGTAAAACATGATTAAGTAAGTTCTTGTTGGGATAACGGACTTCAAAAGTGGATTCAGAGCACTCGAATTAGTTGAATTGGTTCAGCAGGATCGGACGGTCCGAAGAGGAAGTTCGGACGATCCGAAGTGGATCGGACGCTCCGTCGGCAAGTTCGGAGGCTTTGATCTGGACCATGGCAAACGTCATCGCTTACATCAACAAGGTGACATCATGGCTGATGTAATATCGAGCGATCGGATGCTCCGAAGGTGCGATCGGAGGCCCTGATCGAGTTCTGACGGTCCGAACCGGGTTCGGAGGCTCCGAACGTTGCCTATAAATAGAGGGTCCGAGAATTCATTTTCTCGCACCAATTTCCTCTCTTCTCTCTGATTCCTAAGCCTTCTAACTCAGATCTAGGGAGATCTAGGCGTCCTACGGGGAATCCGGAAGTGGCTTAGTGATCTAGACGTCGTCGCGGAGCTTTGGCCTAGTTTTGAGGCTATCAACAGCAAAGGGCTAACGACGGACGCATGTATAGCTTTGGCATCCTAAAAATATTTAGGAGTATGCTTTAGCTTAGTTAAGGCTTTTAGAGCTTTATTGTTGATGCATGGATAATTGCATTGTAGTAGCAGTAGATTGGACTAGTAGGCTTGGAGTCTAGGTCAGTGGAGCTAGGTTTGACCAGCGGTGTTAGAGGTACGTAAGTACTGACCGAGATATCCGGCATGATATATTTGCTTATGTGTTGCATGAGTATGTGCTATATGTTTTATCATGTTTTAGCATATTTTACCGTCTTAGCACATACATGATTTTACGTGTGACTGCATCCGGAGAGATGTGAGTCATTGACAGTCTCCATAGGGAACAATGATCTTATTTTGGACTCGAGTCAGGTATGACAGTTTCCATATAAGACTTGTATCCTGTTTTGGATTCGGGTCAGGATGGGGTTGGCTCAGCCCTGATATGGAGTATATGAGTACCCCGCGGAGTAGCTCTCTAGTCGGTACTGTATATTCTCGACGCCATGAGCAAGTGTTTTCTCTTGAGTTTTAAATCATTTGTGTGCGCATATTTGTATTTATATCATTGCTTCGTATTGAGCATTCTAGCTCACGCCCCTGTGTTTGGGTATTGTGTACCTTGTGGCGGGGCAGGTTTGAGGCTGGACGGTTCAGGCGGCTCCCAGCAGGATTGAGCTTTGGAGAGTCCAAGGTTGTAGAGGGTAGGGATTTATTTACCCTGAACCTTCGATTTTGTTGTATAACAGTACTTATACACTTGTGATAGCGTCGGTTGTATTCTGCCGATTGGATTTGCTGTATTTTAATTATCCGCTCTTTACTCTTTAAGCTTTTATTGCGTGCGCTTTTACTATAACTCTGATTAGGTAGTGGATCTAGGTTGGGTCACTACATCGGGCCTCGGGCTTGAGATGGACACTTGGAGGAAGCCGGACTTTCTCTCATTTTTGGAATCCTAAGAGCCTGGCTCATATTTTCGGGGCGAGAAGTATTGATTTTATATCATCTCAATTTATTCAAATTATTTATGAAGTAAATAACATTTATATAGCTATAAAGACAAGGGTTATGTGGACCAGACACATTTATTACTCTATTGGATGTATTTCTCATATTTAAGCTTTACCCGAGGACATGTCAAGCTTTTGGAGAAATCATTATTTTATTCTCAATATGCTAAGCTAGTAAGCTTCACAAGTTGTAAATTTTTATTGTGGCTAGCATGTCAGGTGGGTTTCGAAAGGAGGCAAGGAGCCCTCAGAGGCCAGAGCCATTATTTATGCTTTTGTTGACTTGAGCAATAAGTCCCGGATACTACAGTGATCTAACGGAGACTCGGAAGCATTCATATATGACGGGTCACATAAAGTTTCGTGCATGCATATTTTTATTAATTTGTATGTTTTGATTGAGTAAGACATGAGCACATGGCGAAGCATTAATGAAAGGTGGGGTGAGGTCCACAAGATGTGTGTTTTATATCTAGCATTTGCATGTCAATTTACATTTTTCTAGGGAGGTGTTTTCATAATTTTGTATCCTATATTATCCGTTCAAATTATGAGATACACTGGCACCTTAAAACCCAGGTGATCTACCACCCTAGTATTCCAAGCCCATGGTAACCCCATTGCACTTAAACCCAGATGATCTACCACCCTGGTATTCCAGGCCCATGGCAACCCCATGACACTTAAACCCAGATGATCTACCACCCTGGTACTCAAAGCCCAGGCGATCTACCACCCTGGTATCAAAACCTGTGGTAATTCACGAGCAATATAACTCCAGGAGATCCACCACCCTGGCACCATAAAACCCAGGTTATCTACCACTCTGGTACTCAAGCCCGTGGTAATTCATGAGCAATATAAGTCCAGGTGATCAACCACCCTGGCACCATAAAGCTCAGGGCAATCTACGTTCTGGAACCTCTCTTGTAAGTCCCGGAGGTTTGAGGCCCGGGCATCTATTTGAAAGCTCAAGATTGGAGATTTAGCATGTCACTCGAGTTTGGAGACTAGTTGTTTTGGGACAACGAAGCAGGTCCTAGCCTGACTATCTTTGGGATGAGTGGTGAAACCCCGGTAAAATATCCAGGGTTATCACCAAACCCGAGTGATTGTCGAGAGCCCGGATGCGGAGTGGTTTTTAGATTGGTGGGTAGAAGAAAGATAGGGAGGAAGTAGAACCCAAACGAAGTATGGAAGAGGTCTCTTGCCTTGCCAAGAGATTTCCTCCCTTCCCTTACCAGGAGGAGTCTTCCCTTGCCAAGAGGTCCCTTGCCTTGCCAAGAGGTGTCCTCCCTTCCCTTGCCTGCCAGAGAACTTTTGCCACCCAGAGCACCCTGGCGTCCAGCACCCTTGCCACCTGGAGCACCCTGGCGTCCCAGTACCCTGGCATCCAGCACCCTGGCATCCCAGCACCCTGGCCTCGAGCACCCCGACATCCAGGCTAGAGGACCCTTCTCAGGACAAATCATAACACGGGTCCCACAACATGGGCACCATCTAGAAGTGACAGAGAATAATAATGAGTAGGCATGGGCACTGTCCAGTAATTGCGGAAAACATCTTATCATCTTTAATGCTGTCAGGAGACCCATTCATTTCAATCATTACTCTTCCTCAAGAGTTCCCTATAAATACCAGGTTCCTTAGCCTGGCTATGGTATGTTTTTCATGTTCTCTTACGTTCAGATACATTTTCACATTCACACTCAATTTCTCTAAAATTCATAAGCCCACTCCCTACATCTTAATCTAACTTAAGCATCGGAGTGGCGACGCCAGAGAACCCCTCCGGCGCCCCACTTACGAGTTTCCTTGTTTTTCAAGTGTGCAGGCTTCATCTCCATGCTGATAAGGAACTCACCTATTTCTTTCGCCTGGGAGTTTACCCACCCCCAGGTATCTATTTTATGATAATCGCATCAGTATCGAAGAAATATATACGAAGTTTCATCCTCCCTCTTATTATTTCTTATAGAATAAAATATCTAGATATTATAGTGATATATTTGTTAATATCTTATACTGTTCAGTTTTTGATTTGATCGTGATAAGATAATTTAATCTTTGAAAATTAGATAGGGTGATATTTGATATTTGATTTTTTGGAGTTTGTTGTAAGCCTTGTAGTCCATTTAAAAGATGCATCGTACTATCATAATTAGAATGAATAATACGTTTTTTTCAATTCTATATGGTATCAGAGAACTACAGTCGTTCGTGTTTTTTTATCTGATTTTTTTTCTCTAATATGCCACGTTAAACATATCAACTGAATCACTCAAATCTCACATCTCATCTGATTAATCCAAGACCAAAACAACCTCTGGTCCATCTGGGTCTGCTGCTCCTCTTTCCAGGGGCTCATTACAATCCATCGCCTCAATGGCCGCAGCTATCTCCAGTTGGCAAAATCTATCAATATTGTGGTTTTGTGTTCGTGGAAAATTAATGCATTTAACAGGAGATCTCCCTGCACCAGCATCATCCGACCCATCTTATACTACATTGTCTGAAAACTCAATCGTTCTTGCTTGGCTCGTGAATTCCATGGAGCTTCAAATTAGCCGTCGCTACTTATGGTTCAACACGGCTAAAGAGGTTTGGGACGCAACTCAGAAAATATATTCTGACCTCGAAAATATCTCTCACGTATTTCAAATTATGTCCAAGTTGAAGGAAATAAAACAAGGCTCCAACTTAGTGACACAGTACTTCTCTGATTTATGGCAAGAATTAGAACTTTTTCTCGAGGACATGAAGACGTGTACTAAATGCAGCCTTAAAATCAGGCTAATCTAGAAATAAAAAGGGTTTTTGAGTTCCTGGTGGGCCTCAACCATGATATGGACGATGTTCGAGGGAGGCTGGTTGCACGTGACCCTTTTCCATCATCTGATGATGCTTTTGCGGAGGTCCGACGTGAAGAACTTTTCCAAAATGTTATGCTACCTGATGTTGTGCCACAATATATCTCTGCTCCTGAATCTTCTGTCATGGTGTCATACAAAAATTATATTCAAGGTCAGCGTCTAACCAAGAGGCCGTGTTGTGACCACTGTCATCGCTTGGCCATACAAAGGATAAATGTTAAGAAATTCAAGGCAAACCCGCAGATTGGAAGCCGCAAAAAAAGTTTGATGGTCGTGGGTTGCATACCCTATCTGCCCCAAAACAGCCAACAAATTCCAACATTTCAGTTCTGTTCACCAACGAACAAATCAACAAGATTGAGGAATACTGCCGCCTCCTTCGTCAGTCATTACTCAATCCATACTCAAGTTCCCTCGTTGGCTCATGCTCCATTATACAGTCTGGTGAAAACTCTATTGTCCTTAGCTCTTGCCTTAATGAGTCTTGGATAGTTGATTCTGGTGCCTCCAATCACATGACACGAGACCCTTGCATTTTTTGTTCATATACTTTATGTACAAAAAACACTATTGTGAAAATTTCAAATGTATCTTAAGCCTTTGTTGCAGGCATTGGTGGTGATGTTTTGTCCAAATATATCACACTCAAATCAGTTTTACATGTTCCTTTGTTGACCTACAATTTGCTCTCTATCAGTAATATTACTCGTAATAACAATTGTATTGCAAATTTTCACCTGTCTCCTATTTATTTCAGGACCTACTATCGGGAAAGACGATTAACAGTGTTAAGCTCCACAATAGGCTTTATTACCTTGAGGATACTCTGCCAATAAATAGACAGTCTTTGGTATCTAGTGTTGCGTCTTCCTCTATTTCAGATGTTTGGGAAATAATGTCATGATATCATTGGTTAGGGCATCCAAGTTTTTCTTATTTGCAATATTTGTTATCATCTTTACCTATTAATTAAAATTCTAATTTTCTCAATTTTGAATTTTTCCAATTAGCAAAACATACTCGTGTGTCTTTCTCACCCAAATCATATACATCCGTCGCTCCATTATCTCTCATTCAGAGCGATATATGGGCACCTTCACAAATTCTCACTAATCATGGTAAAAGATGGTTTTTAACTTTCATTGATGATCATACTCGTATTACATGGGTTTATCTTCTACACACCAAGTCTGAAACTAGCATGATTTTTCAACACTTTCACAAGATGATACAAAATCAGTTTAATATGTAGATTCGCACCCTTCGAACTGATAATGGTAAAGAATATTTCAATACCATTCTCGGAAGCTATCTAAAAAAAATGTATTATCCACCAAAGCTCATGTGTTGATACTCCACAAAAAATGGGGTATCCGAAAGAAAAAAATAATCACCTACTAGAAATTTCTCATGCCCTCATGTTTTGTAGCGACCCTACCCGGATCCGTTACCTAATCAGAGTTAAGAGCATAATTAAACATGCATTAAATAAATCACTGCGGAAGACTTAAATAAAAACAGACCGGCAGAATACAACCGGTTAAATAAATTCGATTATACAACCCAATCAAATAAATAACCTAAAGGCAAAACCTACAGCTAATCCTGCTGTCTTCACTGGTCACTGGCTACTCCAAGCTCCGGGTGCTCAATCCTGCACCTACACCTGCCCCGTCGAATGGGGTGTCCAGATACATAGAAAATACTGGACGTGAGCTCTAAGCTCAATACGAAAGCACTGGGTAAAACATACAAATATGATGCATGCAAATGATAGGGTATCCATATCTGGGATAACTGTATATAACTTCTCAGTAATGGCGCCTAGGATATGAGTGGTACAACCCGGGGAGCAAACCCTGTCGATACTGCTCATTCCTATAGGACGTGGACTGTGTCCCCAGATGCTAACTACCCATGACCCGTCAGTCACTAGGCACTAGACATCACCCGTCCAGATAGGGCTGAGCGGCCCTACATGGCTCATCTCACAAGATGGACATGCACAATATGATATGCACATGCTGCATAATAATATGACACATAAATGCAACATATAAGCATGCAAAACCGGCTGGCTATCTCAGTCTGTACTTACGTACCTTACTACAGGCAGTTCCTAGCTGTCCCGCTCCAGGTTCCAAGTCTATATCAGTTCTACAATGCAAATACCCATGCATCAATAATTAAGCTCTAAAAGCCTTAATTAAGCTATTGCATACTCCTAAATAATTTAAGGAGACCATAGCTATACCTGCGTCCGTCGTTAGCCCGCTGATGACAATTGCCTCAAAACTTAGGCACATCTCCGCCTCGACGTCGGGATCGCTATGCCACTTCCGGATTTCAAATAGGATGCCTAGAACTCCCTAGATATGAGTTAGAAGGCTAAGGAATCAGAGAGAAAAGAGGGAAAGGTGCGAGTTGAAAATGAAATTTCGGACCTCTATTTATAGACGGAGTTCGGAGCCTCCGAACCCGGTTCGGAACGTCCGAACACGATCGGAACCTTCGATCCCATCTTCGGAGCGTCCGATCGCCCAATATTACGTCAGCCATGATGTCACTTTGCTGACATCAGAGATGACACGTGTCCTGGTCCCAATCGAAACATCCGATCTCACCGACGGAGCTTCCGTTCTTGATCGGAGCCTCCGATCCACCCGAACCCTCGGAACCTTCCCGACCATTTTCGAGTGTCCTGAATCCATTTCTGGACTCCGTTAACCCATTTGGAATTTCCTTAATCATGTTTTACTTAATCTAAACATGATTACATGATTAATATACTCATTAATCGCTAATTCTGGATACGGGTCACTACATTCTCCCCCCCTTAAAAGATTTCGTCCTCGAAATCTAGGGTAAAACCTCGAGAACGTACAAGAAACCCTTGCTCGAGTGTCTGGTCGAAATATCCTCCGACACACTCAGACTCTCGTCGAATTCTCTGCAAGCTTCATTAATGCTGAACCGCATTAACATTTTCCCAGCTAAAAATCACTGCGCTACTGGTTGACAATCGAACTCCTCTAGCACTCGCATATCACAACATTGATACGTCTTCCAAACTGACCCCGATCTCTCTGGTCATGAAAGATACCAACACCCACTTGATCGAGATCATCGTCCTAAAAGAAATCTTATACTGACGAAGATCAAGTCATGAACTGACTGGTTTACGACATTCGTCGAATTACTTATCGAATCTAACCATCTAATGGTTCCAAAAGTTCTCGGTGCCCACCACCTCTAGTTAGGAAACACTTTTCCCAACACTGTGCCGACATAACAAACTCAAATTTCTCCCCAAGAGAATCTAGTTGTTCAACTCTATACTTCAACGTAACTGCTCACAATGTTCCCTAGACTGGTTACCCTCCCCACTCTCCCTGAAGCACAACCGGCTTCCCAAGGAATACTGGGAACTTAAACCATCATGTCTAGTACATTTTTCTGTCCACGTTTCTTAGTATAACCTCAACACTGTGCCCTGATGATAACTATCATCACTTGCAATTCATGACGCTTCGTCATCTCCTAGCCATTGGCCTACGAAATCACGCATATACTGCAATAGAAGTCATTACACCTCTGATGATCTGCATCATCTCGATCATAGGTTATTCACCTCATGAATTTCAATCGTTGGACATCCTCCTGATAGTTATACATACTCGCAATCACTGTACGCCATAAAGACTAAGGCAAGCTCCCGCCAATATGCTCGACTGGGACATTCCACAATGCACAGACATATGGAAACGCTTCCTATTCCGTCTCGAAACTCGATAGTCATTGCACCTGGTATAACTCAACTCAGAGTCTCTGATAATACCATCAGCTCATACCAACCTCCCAAAGTTGAACATACTGATCCTGGAACTAAATCTCAACGGATTCTCAATAGTCAAATCGCTCCCTTGCCGAACGCATCAACCTCAGAACTGAACGATCTAATTCGTCGATTCCCTAGTCAGTCCTGGAAATACTTGTGCTCGAAGTAACTTGTCACACAATGCGTCTCTGATAGTCGTTTATTGCTACAACGCCATATTCTTTGACAAACAGACTACCTATATGTGACTCACTGACTCGAAAGAACAAACTCGATCCGTCATGATCTTGCGAAATCTTTGACTCCAAAGACAAACCTCGTTGGCTACTACGTCGATCCTTGCCTATCTCAGTCACTTCAGAGATATCGTACATCACTCGCTGAAAGATTAGTGACACCACCTACTGGATCTTGAGAACTAGATCTCAGCTAATGTCACGCATCACGATACAACAACTGATGTTTCCTTGCTAATGTCCATTAGCATTTCCAACTACTCGTCGGATCCAACCACAACGGTATTCATAGATGCCCTCACTTAACCGAAGTGTCCGGTCAACAATCTCCACTATTGTTGTTCAATGGAAAACTCTCACATGAAACAACAACAAAATCCTTTCCTGACCTATTGCTATCACTAAGCAATTGATTGGATCAATATCAGCTTCCTTTTTTACAAGAATGCACTATACTGGAAACTACCAACTCCTTTTCTTGTCTCCACTGTCAAGTTAGCACCTAACTTGATCATACAAGTCCACTTGCAATCGTTCCCGATTACAGCAATCCCAGAAGATTCATCTCTGGCGATCATTGAGACCAAATAACTCAAATCTCCGATTTCTCTGAGATGGTATTCAGTTCTCTTCCCATAAGCATTACTTGACAAAATACTATCCCAAGTATTTCTTAATTGCTACATCCTGATCAACCCTGATTGGCTCAACCAATCGAACTCGTCGATCTACTTAAGCTCGCACACATCTGGTCAGACTACCACTGATCATTCAACCTGCATGGCTCGGTCAATAACTATGACTCAACTGCCACAAAGAACCATTTCCAAACGGTGTCAGATCACAGTCATAAGTAGTTTACTTGGCACAAGTCCTGCGCCTTTTCAGCACTACTAACCATTGCTTCGTATTCTGAACTTAATCATCCTAACTCTGACAGAGTTACCCAATAACCACTAGTAGTCACTAGCACAGATCCCGTGCCACCTTAGCAATACTAATCGTTGTCTTGTTCACCCAAGGCAAACATAAACTAAGCCCATTCCATCCCATGGAAAATCCTACGCTCAATCTCTGAAAATATCAGACAGTACTTAGCGCAACCACTGGACTCACTATCCTTACCTCGTTCATTCAGAATGAACACCACGGATCGTCAAGTCCAAGAAGAATAACTAAAGAATCTCAAAGATTTCCACAATCTTCGGACACAATCTTGATTATATCCCTCGCTAAGATTGTTCAACAAATTAAGACTAAGGTAGCTTACCATGTTAACCCACCTAGACAACCACCAAGGCTTCACGGGTATAGGCCCCACTTCCCTCATATCTCAGATTGCTCTGTACAATCTTTAGCGTCTGACATAATCTATCACAGATGAAGTCAATCATCATGGAGTAGTCCTCGTATTTGAGTTTAAGTCTTAAAACAACATTCTATCCAGTATCTCGGATGACTCCTAACACAAGGAAATTCTAACCACAACTCTGATGACAACCCATAGCCATCGTTGGTAGAAATCCGTCCACCTACTGGATCCATACGTCTAGAAGTAACCCAAAGGTTAAAACCTATCTGCCCAGAGTACACACTTGTCAAGAAAATCCCTCCATGACTGGTTCCTACAGCTGAATACTCAAACTATATCTCTGGCACACCAGATGATATCGAACCATTGATATCAAACCTGATATCTAATCGAAGGTCATACCCTGTCGTGACTGTCACCAAATCCCTAGACTGAACAGCCTTCCCACCGCCAATCCTAAAGCACATGGCTCCCAGATAACCTCTGATGTACAAGGACTCCCAGAGTAACACTGGCATAGGGTCGCGCCCCATCACGTCTAGTCCTGGTCATGGTCCACAACTCTCGGCATATACTGGACCTGGCATCCTGATGAAAACCCATCATCACAAGTCTCAAAATAACGAAGGTCAGACAGCCTACTGTTCTAAGGAAACAACCTAGAACAAAGCCCAAATGTTCTAAACCGAACAATACCTTTATGCCCCTAGATGAGTCCACTCATCGCTGGCACTAACATAGTCCACTGACTAACCAGGTCAATCCTAGGAAAACGCCTAGACTAACCACAAGTCAAACCGTCACAGTCGGCCCACTCAAATCCCATGAGCTACAGCAGTTGAACACTAATCAACTAAAACAATGCCAATCCTAGCAAAATCACTTGCAATCATCCACGAATTGCTGGATAAATAAAACATGTATCATTGCTTCCATTTATGTACAATTTCTCAATTACAATCCCATGTAAAATATACAGTATTCAAAATACAATAAAATGTACAATCGAACTTGAAATGATACAACCATAGTATGATGATTCATTACAACTGAAATACTGTTTACAACTACAATGATACAATATTTAAATCATCGTACTAGTCTTCGTTTCTTGAGCATGAAGCTTCTAATCGACATCCGCATCGATACAAGCATACTCCCGACCAAGTCTCTCTACATGTCCTCTCGCGAAGAACTCTGGAGAAATGGCTCGTGATAGCTAACCAGCTATGCTGTGCATCAGTGCATGTCAGTCGACCCCTTCTGCTCACGATCTACCATCAGCGTTCTTCTTGTAACCAAATCATGCTTCTGAACATGAAGTTTCCCGTGTGCCTACCGAACGCATCGATATTAGCATACCGGCAAAACCATGTACTGCATGTGGTTAAAGACCTCACGCTCGAAACCTGTCATGCTTTAGGCACTCGAGGCATTCTCTGGTGAAGGTCTATCTGACAATCTCTCCATCTACGACTGGAGAATCTTAAAAGTAGTATCATCATGGTATGGACGATACAGATGCAAGCATCAAGTGCGTCCCATCAAATGCTCTGCCACTGCCTCTGGCATCCGGTACTCGATCCAAAGCTAGGATCCACATTAGTAGAAGTCTTGAAAACTCGGACACGATCCATCACTCCTGTCCGCACTTGCTGGAATTCCATAAGACAAATCTTCAGAAATCTGGCCGATGACGATAGTCTCTAGGCAAACTAATTGTCGCATCATCACCTCTTCCAAGTGTTGTAGAACGCGGCGATCAGATCAATTATGATTGATACCCGGTGCAGCGGAAGTTTAAAAATTTTATATGGAACGATTCCATAATGGGTATCAACCTTACGATTAAATTGTGTGTGTAAAAATTAAATAACGATTATAAAATTTTTACATCCAATCTCGAAGCGAGATTATGGACACCAACAGATTTCTCTGCTCTTGTTGTATATCCCTGGAACTGATGGACGAACTGTTCTTCAATCAGGTCCACGAACGGATATTTAATCCCTCTGATAGACTGCACTAGAAAATCTATCAGAAGTTTCTACGAAGAGATTAACGAATTTGATCCGTTAAACCAGACTGTAATTCAAAATTCACAGACTGGATTTTCCGAGCAGAGGGGGAAGGGGGGTCGGCCACTTATTAAAAACGCAGCTAGGGTTTTTAAAATATTTTGTGACCTATTGTGTGTAATTTCTGTACTGCAATAACTTATTTATAATGTAGGTCACTAACAGCTTAGGGCCCATTAGTCATAAGTTCAAGCCCGACAAGCAAAGCCCGCATGTTCAGAAATTAATATAAAATTCATCGTGACTCCGATCGATAAAACGATTTCACCAATGTGCACAGAAACCATTTCTGCACCTTTTAAAGTCAAGATAAATTTTTCTGAATCCGAATTCAGTGATTTCCAAAAATGTCCATCCCTATGTCATTTTAGAAAATCTTACTCCTCTACTCATAATTAAGAAGTCCAACTTCTTTTTTCATTAAATTTAACTCCTTAAATTTAACTATCTCAACGGGGATTAAAAATCCATTACTCTGTGTGACCCTCAATGGTTCAAGGATACAGCTAGCCGTGGGCTCACAACTCCTTGTGACTCGGAACAACAATTTCCTACTTGCCCATCGAATCATGGTAAGAGCGTCTAGCAACATCGCCCCATGATTCCCTAGGTATCACTGATAGTGCCTACAAGAACCAATAGATTTTGGTTAGTGTACAGTACGGTCCCTTCATCCATATATCCCGATCGAATCAACAACCATTGGTATATCGAGAGTCGTTCGAGATTCGATAACTATGCAATACATCTTGAAGATCAAATAGTGACATCGCATGTGCTACTAAGAAACCATTTCTTAAACCACATCATGTACTCTGGCCAGAGATTCGTCACACTAATATCTTCTCAGATCGCATAGGATATCCACACTCGCAAGTATGTGGTGAATCCTTGACAACAAAGCATCGACTCCTATATGTGTTGTAACTGTACCCAATCCCGACACCTGATGACCCCAATAGAGTCGGTAAACGAGTCAAAGCACAGTACTAGCATATAGAGTCTCAATGATGTTTCAAGTAGTAAGGACTAATGGTGTACAACCAAAACCGCGGACTATATCCACTCGATAAGTGATAACCACTTGGAAAGTCCGGATAGGGTAGTTCGATCATTCATCGTATGAATATCCATTTGCATGCTTCGAACATCTCCATGTTCCTTACCAATGAAACATGGTACTCTGCATCGCAAATGCTAGTCTCAAACTCGAGCGATCCTTATCCTTATTATCGGACGGCTCAATCGACTAGGAACAGTTTAGAATATACAGTGACTATAAGATGTGTTTCATGATAGACATCCCCATGTTCTACCACATCTTACATACACTATAGTATATTCAAGGTCTTTATCAAAACAACAATAGTATATCACCATATAACAATATGAAGAAAGATAAAGTCATTGCCATTAATAAAAGTGTAAATTATATTAAACAAAAGATTGTTTATACAAAGAGTCATCAAAGCCCTTAGCCACAAGTTGGCTCACCGGGCACCCACTCTTTCAATAGAGTCTCAATGATGTTTCAAGTAGTAAGGACTAATGGTGTACAACCAAAACCGCGGACTTTATTTACTCGATAAGTGATAACCACTTGGAAAGTCCGGATAGGGTAGTTCGATCATTCATCGTATGAATATCCATTTGCATGCTTCGAACATCTCTATGTTCCTTACCAATGAAACGTGGTACTCTGCATCGCAAATGCTAGTCTCAAACTCGAGCGATCCTTATCCTTATTATCGGACGGCTCAATCGACTAGGAATAGTTTAGAATATACAGTGACTATAAGATGTGTTTCATGATAGACATCTCCATGTTCTACCACATCTTACATACACTATAGTATATTCAAGGTCTTTATCAAAACAATAATAGTATATCACAATATAACAATATGAAGAAAGATAAAGTCATTGCCATTAATAAAAGTGTAAATTATAATAAACAAAAGATTGTTTATACAAAGAGTCATCAAAGCCCTTAGCCACAAGTTGGCTCACCGGGCACCCACTCTTTCAATCTCCCACTTGCCCTAAAGCCAACTAGTCATACTACGTAGACCCATTGCTTCGCGATGTTTGTCAAATAATGGTCCTGGCAAGGGCTTAGTAAGTGGATCAGCGATATTGTCTGCAGAGGCCACTCTTTCGACAGTGATGTCTCCTCTTTCCACAATCTCCCGGATGATGTGGTATTTCCTCAGTACGTGTTTGGATCTTTGATGAGACCTTGGTTCCTTTGCCTGAGCAATGGCACCCGTGTTGTCGCAGTACACCGGGACTAGACCAACAACTTCAGGAATGACGCCCAACTCTTGGACGAAATTCCTTATCCAAACGGCCTCTTTAGCTGCAGCTGATGCTGCAATGTATTCTGCTTCAGTGGTGGAATCCGCTGTGGTGTCCTTCTTGGAACTCTTCCAAGAGACATCACCGCCATTGAGCATGAACACAAATCCAGAGGTTGACTTCGAGTCATCCACGTCACTTTGGAAGCTAGAGTCGGTATAGCCTTCCAATTTTAGTTCTCTTCCTCCATATACCATGAACATATTCTTAGTCCTTCGCAAGTACTTAAGAATGTCCTTCATGGCTTTCCAATGCATTTGACTGGGATTAGCTTGATATCTGCTCATGACACTCAGAGAAAATGCTACATCCGGTCTGGTAGATATCATCCCATACATGATACTACCTATGGCTGACGCATATGGTACATGTGTCATTTTCTCTATCTCTTCATCCGTCTTGGGACACATAGACTTGGATAGAGAAACTCCATGACACATGAGTAGATGTCCTCTCTTGGGCCCATCCATTGAAAACCGTTTCAATATGGTGTCAATGTAGGTTGATTGAGTGAGTCCTATCATTCTCTTTGATCTATCTCTATAGATCTGTATCCCAAGAATATAGGATGCCTCACCCAAATCCTTCATCGAGAATCTACCTGATAACCATATCTTCGTTGACTGCAACATCCCTACGTCATTCCCAATGAGTAGGATGTCATCAACATAAAGTACTAAGAATGTCACAACATCCTTAACTACTTTCTTGTACACGCATGGTTCCTCCGGATTCTTGATGAAACCAAAATCCTTTATTGTTTCATCAAATTTCTGGTTCCAACTTCTTGATGCTTGTTTTAGATCATAAATTGATCTCTGAAGCTTGCATACCTTATGCTCGCTTCCCATGGATGTGTACCCCTCAGGCTGCTTCATATAGATTTCTTCCTTAATGTCTCCATTAAGAAAAGCTGTCTTCACATTCATTTGCCATATCTCATAGTCATACCAAGCAGCTATGGCAATAAGGATTCTTATGGACTTGAACATTGCCACTGGTGAAAAGGTTTCATCATAGTCAACTCCTTGTCTTTGAGTATAACCTTTCGCCACCAATCGCGCCTTGTAGGTCAATACCTTACCATCAGGCCCAAGCTTTCTCTTGTAGATCCATTTGCACCCTATTGGAACAATTCCATCGGGAGGATCTACTAAAGACCAAACTTGGTTTGTATGCATCGAATCTATTTCCGACTGCATAGCTTCAAGCCATAAATTTGAATCCACATCAGAAATTGCTTCCTTGAAGTTTCTTGGATCACATCCAACATCGGGTTCATCTTGATCCCCTTCAAGAAGAAGACCATATCGAATAGGAGGTCTAGAAGTCCTCTCGGATCTTCTAGGTACAGGCATTTCTATCAATGGTTCCTGAGGTGTAGGATCATTATTTTGTATTTCGGGTTCTTCTCGAATTTCTTCGAGTTCCATCATCTCGCCTTTCTTATCCAATAAGAACTTCTTCTCCAAGAAGGTGGCATTCCTTGAAACAAACACCTTTGTTTCAGCAGGATAATAGAAATAATATCCGATTGAATTCTTCGGATACCCTACAAAATAACATAAGCTGGATCGACTATCCAACTTATCTCCCACTGTCCGCTTCACGTAAGCAGGACATCCCCAAATCCTCAAGTACGAATACTTAGGAGCTTTGCCATTCCATAACTCGTATGGTGTTTTGTCCACTGCTTTAGTGTGGACGTTGTTCAACAACAATACCGCCGTTTCAAGTGAATAGCCCCAAAACGAAGGTGGAAGCTCAGTGAAGCTCATCATGGATCGAACCATGTCCAAAAAAGTTCGATTACGACGCTCCGATACACCATTCAGCTGTGGTGTCATAGGAGGAGTCCACTAAGAGAGAATCCCATTCTCTTTTAGATAGTCCAAAAACTCGGTACTTAAGTATTCTCCACCTCGATCCGATCGAAGTGCTTTAATACTTTTACCTAGCTTGTTTTCTACTTCAGCCTTGAATTCTTTGAACTTTTCAAATGCTTCAGACTTATATTTCATTAAATATAAATACCCATACCTAGAATAATCATCAGTAAAGGTAATGAAGTAGTTGTGGCCATATTGAGTACCAACTCTAAATGGACCACAAACATCTGTATGGATCAAATCCAACAGATTTTGACTACGCTCAGGTTTCCCCTTAAAAGGAGATTTAGTCATTTTTCCTTTCAGGCAGGATTCACAAGTAGGTAGAGAGTTAATATCAGACATATCAAACATGCCCTCTCCCACTAGCTTGTTCATCCTCCTTGAGGAAATATGACCTAACCTAGAATGCCAAAGGTTTGCCGGGTTTTGGCTATCGATTTTCCTTTTGTTTGTTGTTGCCGGTTTATCAACATAATTTATTGGAACTTCTTTTAGTTTTAAGTTGTATAGATCGTTTTCAAGTTGTCCATTTCCAATCAAACATTCATTCTTGTAAATATTGCAAATCCCATTCACAAAATTGCAAGAATAACCATCACTATCAAGCATAGAAACAGAAATAATGTTTTTAATCAAATCCGGAACAAATAAAACATCTCTCAAAAGTAACTTAAAACCGTTCTGCAAAAGTAAATAAACATCTCCCACAGCTTTAGCTTCAACTCTGGAATCATTTCCGAGCCTCAGCTGGGTCTCACCCATTCTAAGCCTGCGACTTCTTGTCATCACCTGCAAATCATTGTAAATGTGAGATCCACATCCTGTATCCAATACCCAAGAAGTAGTATTAAGTGAAACATTTATTTAAATATAGAACATACCCTTCGCAGTTCGCAACTGCTCTAGATATTCCTTGCAGTTACGCTTCCAATGACCGGGCTTCTTGCAGTAATGGCAAACATCCTTGGATTTTTCCATGTTTGAAGCCTTTGTCTTGTACTTCTTCTCGGGTTCGATTTTCTTGGGTGGGGCAGAACGTTTCTTACCCTTTGTACTTGGCCCCTTCTTAGCAGAAGAAGAGGAGCCCACCAAGAAAGCCGGTTTATCCTTCTTTAATGTGGATTCATATGTCACAAGAATATTGACCATCTCTTCAAGGGAGGCCTCTATCTTGTTCATATTGAAATTCACCACAAATCCGTCAAACGAAGAAGGAAGAGACAGAAGTAGTAAGTCCACATTGAGTTCATGCTACAACACCAAATCAAGGGTTACCAACTTCTGTATGAGCCAAATCACTCGTACCCCATGATCACGGACCGAAGTCCCTTCACGCATGCGACACGTCATTAGCTCCTTTACAGTAGCGAACCTTTCAGCCCTCGATTGAGCCCCAAAAAGTTCCTTGAGTTGTACGTGAATGTCAGCAGCATTCACGGTGTCCTCAAATCGCCTCTGGAGTTCATCAGACATCGAGGCTTGCATATAGCATTTGGCCTTGATATCATGGTCCCACCATGTATCAAGTTTGGCTAACTCTTCCGGACTTATGTCAGCTGGTGCTTCCTTCGGAGGAGATTTTTCTAACACGTAGAGCATCTTCTCCGAAGTCAAGACAATCTTCAACTTACGGAACCATTCCGTATAGTTTGCGCCAGTCAACTTATTTTGTTCGAGGATCGAGAAAAGTGGATTACGCGAATTCATCTTTTATGAAATACTGAAAAGAAACAGACAAATATCAGTGATTGTTTAATTAATTTACTAAGACATAAAATAAGAGAAATTTATTTTATGAATCTCACTCCCACTATTTTAACGATTTCACTACCCTCTAGTGAAAACGGGAAACTGTTTTCCTTAGTGAGAACATGGAGTTCAATTGACAATCTATGGTCCCGAATAATATCAGCCAACCATAATTTTCAAAAGGTAGAGCCCAATTGCTTCCAAAGCAACCTCCATGTTTTTACCTCATGTCCAATAAGGGCCCAATAATATGACGCCGTTTATTGTGACATGTCAAGATGACCCATCAATATTAAGTTGTGATGGACGGTCGCCATGTGGATCCCCCAATAATATGAGCCGATCCCATGGGAGTTCCACCCAACTTACAACATGTGTCGATCCAATGTACAGCTTTCCGACAAACGGGCCCCCCCAATAATATGAGCCGGACCGTATCCGCGGGTAGCATCTCATACATTGATCGTTGATGGAAGGTAGGAACATTTAAACAAATTTAAATTTCCTTTATTTATCTTGATATCAATTTTAAATCATATTTAAAATGAGGGATTTTAATTATGAAAATTTGTCTCACCATTTTTAAAATTTTGTATGCTTGTCGGATTCACACAATTTTGTCTAAAACATGCATACAACTATAATATCACATATTATATAGGATGATCGATTCCATTTCTAATCGACCCGTGATTGCCAATCACGAGTCTTAGTCCAATCCTAGGTAATATGCAGTATGCAATGCAATCCTATTACATTGAGCTTCCAATTTACATTTCTTCTGTCTTTATTGTCTGCTGGGCCCTCCACCGTCTTCAAATCTTCATCTCCCACTAAATCTAATGTATTTACAATAAATAACAATGACAAGTAGGGGATACATTTTTAAGGGATGGGAACGGGCCATAAACCAAGCCCACTTTTATTACATATGACAATTCATATTGGGCCATAAACCAGGCCCATTAATAAATCCAACAACAATAAAAACAAATGTAAATTCCTAACATACACCTACAAAATTGGTCATGGCAATCGATCATCCTTATCCAATAACATTTAATTCAAAATTAATTTATTGGATAACATGCAATGGCAATTTAAATTTAAAAGGATAAAATCATATTTTATATATAAAATCTTATTTTACATACAAAATCATATTTTATCTTTTTATCAAATAAAATCATATTTTATCTATGAAATCCAATTTTATACATAAAATCATATTTTACTCAATATATCCATAAGATCATATCTTATCATCAATTGTACCAAAAATAATTAATTTCAAAATTCAATTTATCGGATAAAATATTTAAATTTTCCAAAAATTCAAATTTATCCAAAAATTAATTTTAAAATTTTCGGACTCGAACAATTCGATTCGACGCCTCGTGGACCAATCAAAAACAATTTTCAATCGGACCAAAAATAGAAATTTAACATATTAAAATTTAATTTAAAAATTAAAAAATTAATTTTTCCCGCGGGCCGCTCGGGACATTCCCGGGCTGCCTGCGCCCTAATGGGGTCGGGCCGGGCAGCCCGGCTGCCCCTAGGGCAACGACCAATCGCTGCCCGGGTTTTTGCCCGAAATTTTTTTTTTTTATTTTTAAAATATTTATTTTGTTTCAAAAACCGAGGCTTAAAAATTTTTTGTACAATCGATTAATTTAATCGCTTGATCTGAGCAACCTGGCTCTGATACCACTGTTGTAGAACGCGGCGATTTGATCAATTATGATTGATACCCGGTGCAGCGGAAGTTTAAAAATTTTATATGGAACGATTCCATAATGGGTATCAACCTTACGATTAAATTGTGTGTGTAAAAATTAAATAACGATTATAAAATTTTTACCTCCAATCTCGAAGCGAGATTATGGACACCAACAGATTTCTCTGCTCTTGTTGTATATCCCTGGAACTTATGGACGAACTGTTCTTCAATCAGGTCCACGAACGGATATTTAATCCCTCTGATAGATTGCACTAGAAAATCAATCAGAAGTTTCTACGAAGAGATTAACGAATTTGATCCGTTAAACTAGACTGTAATTCAAAATTCACAGACTGGATTTTCCGAGCAGAAGGGGAAGGGGGGTCGGCCACTATCAGAGGAAAAATTAGGTTTTTTTTAAAATTGTGACCTGTTGTGTGTAATTTCTGTACTGCAATAACTTATTTATAATGTAGGCCACTAACAGCTTAGGGCCCATTAGTCATAAGTTCAAGCCCGACAAGCTAAGCCCGCATGTTCAAAAATTAATATAAAATTCATCGTGACTCCGATTGATAAACCGATTTCATCAATGTGCACAGAAACCATTTCTGCACCTTTTAAAGTCAAGATAAATTTTTCTGAATCCGAATTCAGTGGTTTCCAAAAATGCCCATCCCTATGTCATTTTAGGAAACCTTACTCCTCTACTCATAATTAAGAAGTCCAACTTCTTTGTTCATTAAATTTAACTCTTTAAATTTAACTATCTCAACGGGGATTAAAAATCCATTACTCTGTGTGACCCTCAATGGTTCAGGGATACAGCTAGCCGTGGGCTCACAACTCCTTGTGACTCGGAACAACAATTTCCGACTTGCCCATCGAATCATGGTAAGAGCGCCTAGCAACATCGCCCCATGATTCCCTAGGTATCACTGATAGTGCCTACAAGAACCAATATATTTTGGTTAGCGTACAGTACGGTCCCTTCATCCATATATCCCGATCGAATCAACAACCATTGGTATATCGAGAGTCGTTCGAGATTCGATAACTATGCAATACATCTTGAAGATCAAATAGTGACATCGCATGTGTTACTAAGAAACCATTTCTTAAAATACATCATGTACTCTGGCCAGAGATTCGTCACACTAATATCTCCTCAGATCGCATAGGATATCCACACTCGCAAGTATGTGGTGAATCCTTGACAACAAAGCATCGAATACTATATGTGTTGTAACCGTACCCAATCCCGACACCTTATGACCCCACTAGAGTCGGTAAACGAGTCAAAGCACAGTACTAGCATATAGAGTCTCAATGATGTTTCAAGTAGTAAGGACTAATGGTGTACAACCAAAACCGCGGACTTTATCCACTCGATAAGTGATAACCACTTGGAAAGTCCGGATAGGGTAGATCGATCATTCATCGTATGAATATCCATTTGCATGCTTCGAACATCTCTATGTTCCTTACCAATGAAACGTGGTACTCTGCATCGCAAATGCTAGTCTCAAACTCGAGCGATCCTTATCCTTATTATCGGACGGCTCAATCGACTAGGAACAGTTTAGAATATACAGTGACTATAAGATGTGTTTCATGATAGACATCTCCATGTTCTACCACATCTTACATACACTATAGTATATTCAAGGTCTTTATCAAAACAATAATAGTATATCACAATATAACAATATGAAGAAAGATAAAGTCATTGCCATTAATAAAAGTGTAAATTATATTAAACAAAAGATTGTTTATACAAAGAGTCATCAAAGCCCTTAGCCACAAGTTGGCTCACCGGGCACCCACTCTTTCACCAAGGTCTCATCAATCCTATAAGGATAATCCAAAGTCTCATTACTATATCCCAAGTCTCTTGCATGCATATGCTCTGATACCAAAAATGTAGCGACCCTACCCGGATCCGCTACCTAATCAGAGTTAAGAGCATAATTAAACATGCATTAAATAAATCGCTGCGGAAGACTTAAATAAAAACAGACCGACAGAATACAACCGGTTAAATAAATTCGATTATACAACCCAATCAAATAAATAACCTAAAGGAAAAAACTACAGCTAATCCTGCTGTCTTCACTGGTCACTGGTTACTCCAAGCTCCGGGTGCTCAATCCTGCACCTACACCTGCCCCGTCGAATGGGGTGTCCAGATACACAGAAAAGACTGGACGTGAGCTCTAAGCTCAATACGAAAGAACTGGGTAAAACATACAAATATGATGCATGCAAATGATAGGGTATCCATATCTGGGATAACTGTATATAACTGCTCAGTAACGGCGCCTAGGATATGAGTGGTACAACCCGGGGAGCAAACCCTGTCGACACTGCTCATTCCTATAGGACGTGGACTGTGTCCCCAGATGCTAACTACCCATGACCCATCAGTCACTAGGCACTAGACATGACCCGTCCAGACAGGGCTGAGCGGCCCTACATGGCTCATCTCACAAGATGGACAGGCAAAATATAATATGCACATGCTGCATAATAATATGACGCATAAATGCAACATATAAGCATGCAAAACCCGCTGGCTATCTCAGTCTGTACTTACGTACCTTACTACAGGCAGTTCCTAGCTGTCCCGCTCTAGGTTCCAAGCCTATATCAGTTTTACAATGCAAATACCCATGCATCAATAATTAAGCTCTAAAAGCCTTAATTAAGCTATTGCATACTCCTAAATAATTTAAGGAGACCATAGCTATACCTGCGTCCGTCGTCAGCCCGCTGATGACAATTGCCTCAAAACTTAGGCACATCTCCGCCTCGACGTCGGGATCGCTATGCCACTTCCGGATTCCCAATAGGATGCCTAGAACTCTCTAGATATGAGTTAGAAGGCTAAGGAATCAGAGAGAAAAGAGGGAAAGGTGCGAGTTGAAAATGAAATTTCGGACCTCTATTTATAGATGGAGTTCGGAGCCTCCGAACCCGGTTCGGAACGTCCGAACATGATTGGAACCTCCGATCCCATCTTCGGAGCGTCCGATCGCCCAATATTATGTCAGCCATGACGTCACTTTGCTGACGTCAGTTATGACACGTGCCCTGGTCCCGATCGGAACGTCCGATCTCACCGACGGAGCTTCTGTTCTCGATCGGAGCCTCCGATCCGAGTTCGGATCCTACGATCTTTGGTTCGGATCCTCCGATCCACCCGAAACCTCGGAACATTTCCGACCATTTTCGAGTGTCCTGAATCCATTTCTGGACTCCGTTAACCCATTTGGAATTTCCTTAATCATGTTTTACTTAATCTAAACATGATTACATGATTAATATACTCATTAATTGCTAATTCTGGATACGGGTCACTACATGTTTACCATGTATGTTCCAAAGTATCTTTGGGGGGATGTTGTCCTAACCGCTGCCTATCTCATTAATCGCTTACCCATCCGTCCTCTAAAGTTTGAAAAACCATTATCCATTCTAGCTAAATCCTTCCCTCATATTTCTGCATCTCATAACCTTCCCATGAAAACTTTTGGGTGTACAAACTTCATTCATGTTCATGATCACAACCGAAATAAACAAGACCCTCGTGTTATAAAAATAATCTTTGTCGATTATTCTCATACTCAAAAGGGTTACCGTTGATATTGTCCCATTACTCGAAAAATGATTGTCTCATTTGATATTATATTCTTTGAAGACACGCTGTGAGGACCTCGGTTCGAGTCATCTAATAGAAATTAACTCAATCAATATCGAAAGTAAGAATATTTTTTTTTAAAAGCATGCCCGGACCCCGTGCACCCCTCCATGCCCGGGTTCGTGCATTAATCTGCAGAGGACACGAACCCCGTATCACCTTCGTTTCAAGGTCTGTGCATCCAAAATACACTAAAAGTCTAATTCTCTATTTTATGCACGGACCCCGTGCATCCTCCATGCTCGGGTCCGTGCCCAACTTTTCAAAAACACAAACTTACGGCCTCGGACCAAGATCACATGAACCCATGCACGAATACATGTCCAGGGTCCGTGCATAAACAAAATCAACACATTCATGAATGCGAAGGTACACGACCCCTACATGGACGTAGGATCGGGTCCGTGCCCTGCTAAAACCAGCAAAAATAAGTTAGGCAACAGAAATGCAACTCAAATCCATAACTCCAAAATCCTTATTTCAAAATGCATAAACGCATACAACTCGCATAATAAAGTACAATAAGTTTTAAAGTTGTACAAACATTCGAAAGAGTAGAACATGCATCGGTACTAGGTTGACATAACAAAATACATAACAAGTTCGAAATACAACTTTCGACTTCTAAAACCAAGTCCTCACTCTATCATCATATTCCCATCTAGCCATGCGATCTCTGACTCGGTCCTGTCCCACCTGTTGCCAAGCACACATACAAAGACAAGACAACAACTGGATAAGCCGGTGAGAATAAATCCCATTAAAAGAGACATAAACATGCAATAAAGATAATATATCAAATTTATGATATAATGTAAATGCAATGAATTTTTCATGAGTTTCTTCTATTATCGAGATTCGTATCCGATCCCATCATCAAGATTCGTATCCGATCTTGGTGCAATTATCCCAACTCCTCGTAGTTCGTATCCGACTCGACATCAAGAATTGTATCTGATCTTGGGATGTAGATATGTGAATGCAATATGAACAAATATGATCACATTCTCAATCAAGAACACTTAAACATATAAGTATGTGGTTTTAGGGAAACTCGAAAATCGTCTATTTCGAGTTCAATCCCTTTTCAATAGATTTCAGATTTTACCTTTCTCGATGATTCCAAGTGCTCCAATCTGGATAAACAAACGATAACCTCATATCAAAACTTATTTGAATCCAAACAACCGTCGATAAAAAATCTATACTATACCGGCTTCAATCTCTATATCGATTCGAATTCTGCAACTCCGAGCTCAATGGCCTTTAACTCAATCTGTAAAAGTAGTATAGGCTCAAAATCAACATTCAAACTCCAACAAAACATGGTTCAATCAATTCAAACCAATCAAAATTCAAAACTCGAACCGACGGCATAACGATTATATTTCGATCAACCGAACAACCACAAACATCAATATATTAACCATATACAACTTCCATCAACTACAATCTCAACACAACCACTCAAAATCATCTGAATCTCAAACCCCATTTTTCGAAAAACACCAATAAACTCATAAGAAATTCGAACGACGCTCTTTTTCCGATCCGACTTTGAATAAACGATATATGCTAGCTCAAACACGACATATCCAAAAATAATTCGATTCCAGCAAAATCCCAAAAATGGAGTATAGCTGATCAAATGGAAACTTATGATGTAACGAATCCTTCGATGCCGTGATCGTGAATCTACCTTCGGATTTACTTTCTACTGGACGGATCGAGCAAAACTGGAGAATCAAAAGCTTGAAGATGGCGTTGGGTTTCTTCAGTGGAGGGGAATCGGTTTGGAGGAGTAGAGGGGAATGCAAGAAGAATCCTAGTCATCCAATCAAATAAAAAACTAAGTCAAAGACCAAAAATTGCACTTTAGTCCCTGAAATTTGAAAATTGCAAAACAGACCCTGATCAAATATCACTTTAGCCCTCGAATTCTATTATATCCGAATACCTCTAATAAACTCAATTAAAATAAATTTGGGGCATTACAATTCTCCCCCTCTAAAAATAGATTTTGTCCTCGAAATCGAATATAATCAAGCACATAAGATAGAGAATAAAGAACCAAAGATTGAAATAAGAACTCACGTCATAGAAATAAATCAGGAAATCTCTGTCTCGTATCAGAATCTGTCTCCCATTTCGCTTCTTCGACTCTGTGTCAGATCCAGTGAACTTTCACCAATGGTATCGACTTGTTTCTTAGCTTATTTTCTTTTTGGTCGAGAATCTGAATAGGTCGCTTGAAGTAGCTCAGGGTTTCATCAAGCTCGGTCTCATCAGGCTGGAGAATATGAGAAGGTTCGGAATGATATTTCCTCAACATAGAGACGTGAAAGCCGTCGTGAATACCAGATAAGGATGGAAGAAGTGCTAATCTGTAGGCAAGATCGCCTATCTTCTCCAAAATCTCGTACGTACCGATGAATCTCGGAGACAACTTCCCTCTATTCCTGAATCTGACAGTGCCTCTGAAAGGAGAAATCTTCAGAAATACTAGGTCTTCCTGATCAAAATACAGAGGTCTGCGTCTGATATTCACGTACTTCGCCTGTCTGTCCTGATCTATCTTCAATCTCAACTGAATAATCTTCACCTGCTCAGTCATGTCACGAATCATATCTGGTCCCAAATCAGGTGACTCAAAAATCTCATCCCAATACAAAGGAGATATGAATTTCTTTCCGTACAATGCTTCAAAAGGTGCCATATCGATGCTCATTTGATAGCTGTTGTTGTACGAAAACTCCACAAGAGGTAACGAATCTTGACAACTAGTGCCAAAATCCAGCTCTACGGCTCGTAGCATATCCTCAAGAGTTTGAATCGTCTGCTCTGACTGCCCGTCGGTCTGAGGATGATATGCTGTACTCAGGTGCAAACGAGTACCAAGTTCCTCTTGAAGACTGTTCTAGAAGTGAGAAGTAAACCAATGATCTCGGTCTGAAACAATCGATCTCGGCACACCATGAAATCTA
The DNA here is from genome assembly GCF_033568475.1 of Henckelia pumila. Taxonomy (NCBI): domain Eukaryota; kingdom Viridiplantae; phylum Streptophyta; class Magnoliopsida; order Lamiales; family Gesneriaceae; genus Henckelia; species Henckelia pumila. Next base: position 54,091,196 of record NC_133123.1, read on the forward strand.
AAAATCTCCCTGACATATAACCCGACCATCTGATCCTGATGGTAAGTAATCTGATATGGAATAAAACAGGAAGATTTCGTCAATCGGTCAATTAATACCCAGATAGCATCACAACCTCGAACTGATTGCGGTATCTTCGTGACGAAATCCATCGAGATATAATCACATTTCCATTCAGGAACAGGTAGACTGTGTAGTAAACCACCCGGTCTCTTCCTTTCGACTTTCACCTGCTGACAATTCAAACATCGGGACACAAATCTCGTGACATCACCCTTCATCTTCTTCCACCAGAACTGATTCTTCAAATCATTATACATTTTTCTGCCACCTAGATAAATACTGAAATGACTGCAATGCGCCTCTCGTAGAATACACTGTCTCAACTCAGAAATATCAGACACAAAAATACGATTATTCACAACCAAAACATCATCCCTGACCTGAAACTCAAACTGATGTCCTGATCTGACTTTCTCTAGCGAACTCTGAATACTCAGATCAGATTTTTGTGCCTCTTTGATCATCACAAATAACTCTGCTTGGCTTGAATAGCAAATACTCTGATAGACCTTCTATCTAATTCAAACTCCAAACCAGAAGTGCAACATTCATCGATCAACTGAGAAACATCGATAGTGGAAAGAGATAATGAACAAAGCTTTCGGCTTAAGGCATCGGCAACTGCATTCGAATTTCTCGTATAATATTTGATTTCACAATCGAAGTCCTTCAGCAAATATAACCATATCCTTTGTCTCATATTGACTGCGAAAAAAAATACTTCAAGCTTTTATGATCTGAAAAGATTTCAAAAGTCTTACCGTAAAGGTAGTGTAGCCAGATCTTCAAGGCCAAAACAATCGCAGCGAGCTCGAGATCATGAATCGGATATCAAGTCTCGTGCGGCTTCAGCTGCCTCGATGCATACGCTATTAAGTGCTTCCTCTGCATAAGAATACAACCTAAACCTCAGTGAGAAGAATCACAATAAACTGAAAAACCTCCAGTACCTGATGGAATAAAAAGAATCGGAGCACTGATCAATCTCTTCTCCAGATCAATAAAACTGGCCTCACACGCTCTAGTCCAGACAAATGGGCGCATTCTTCTGAGTCAATTGAGTAATCAGCTTCGCAATGGATGCAAATCTGTCAATGAATCTGAGATAATAACCCGCTAAACCCATAAAGCTTTGAATTTCAAGCACCGATGTAGGTCTAGGCCAATTCATGACTGCTTCAATCTTGCTGGGATCGACAAAAATCCCATCTCCAGAAATAATGTGACCGAGAAAGACAACTTGGTCCAACCAGAACTCACACTTAGACAGCTTGACATACAACTGCTTGGCCTGCAAAATCTGCAAGACGATCCTTAAGTGCTCTGCATGGTCAGTACGACTCTTCGAATATATACGGATATCATCAATAAATATAATCACAAACACATCAAAATACCGCTGAAAAATACGGTTCGTCAGATACATAAAAACTGTTGGAGCGTTAGTTAAACCGAACGGAATAACAATAAACTCAAAATGGTCGTACCTCGTTCTGAAAGCAGTTTTAGGCACATCTTCTTCATGAACCCTCAGTTGATGATAACCTGACCTCAGATCAATCTTTGAATAAACAAAATAACCCTGCAGTTGATCAGAAAGGTCATCTATTTAGGGTAATGGATACCTGTTCTTTACCGTCGCTTGATTCAATTGGCGGTAATA